>NC_090766.1:35277579-35295079 GCF_036898095.1 Palaemon carinicauda | reverse complement strand
TACAGACAGTGACTAACCCACTTGGCCACGAAGAAAGATAAAAAGTCAATGACATTTCTTCTGTACTTATACCTGTCGAATTCAGGTATTTTGTACTTAGAATTGAAATTAACCCATCTTCACCATCGTAGCTAATTGGTAGTTTGTTACTTGGCATTCAATTAATGATAAATTTTGCACATTTTTACGTGTTTTTCATATTCAAATAAGCCATATATATTTTTGATACATTAATGTCTGGATTCTCTTAACAACCTCGGGATCAGAGCCCCAGGCAAAATCATACAAAGACAAGAGCTTGGCTCCGGCCGGGAATCGAACCCTGGTCGGCAAGCTTGTACAGACAGTGACTAACCCACTTGGCCACGAAGAAAGATAAAAAGTCAATGACAATTCTTCTGTACTTATACCTGTCGAATTCAGGTATTTTGTACTTAGAATTGAAATCAACCCATCTTCACCATCGTAGCTAATTGGTAGTTTGTTACTTGGCATTCAATTAATGATAAATTTTGCACATTTTTACGTGTTTTTCATATTCAAATAAGCCATATATATTTTTGATACATTAATGTCTGGATTCTCTTAACGACCTCGGGATCAGAGCCCCAGGCAAACTCACACAAAGACAAGAGCTTGGCTCCGGCCGGGAATTGAACCCTGGTCGGCAAGCTTGTACACACAGTGACTAACCCACTTGGCCACGAAGAAAGATAAAAAGTCAATGACAATTTTTCTGTACTTATACCTGTTGAATTCAGGTATTTTTTACTTAGAATTGAAATCAACCCATCTTCACTATCGTAGCTAATTGGTAGTTTGTTACTTGGCATTCAATTAATGATAAATTTTGCACATTTTTACGTGTTTTTCATATTCAAATAAGCCATATATATTTTTGATACATTAATGTCTGGATTCTCTTAACGACCTCGGGATCAGAGCCCCAGGCGAAATCACACAAAGACAAGAGCTTGGCTCCGGCCGGGAATCGAACCCTAGTCGGCAAGCTTGTACAGACAGTGACTAACCCACTTGGCCACGAAGAAAGATAAAAAGTCAATGACAATTCTTCTGTACTTATACCTGTCGAATTCAGGTATTTTGTACTTAGAATTGAAATCAACCCATCTTCACCATCGTAGCTAATTGGTAGTTTGTTACTTGGCATTCAATTAATGATAAATTTTGCACATTTTTACGTGTTTTTCATATTCAAATAAGCCATATATATTTTTGATACATTAATGTCTGGATTCTCTTAACGACCTCGGGATCAGAGCCCCAGGCGAAATCACACAAAGACAAGAGCTTGGCTCCGGCCGGGAATTGAACCCTGGTCGGCAAGCTTGTACACACAGTGACTAACCCACTTGGCCACGAAGAAAGATAAAAAGTCAATGACAATTCTTCTGTACTTATACCTGTCGAATTCAGGTATTTTGTACTTAGAATTGAAATCAACCCATGTTCACCATCGTAGCTAACTGGTAATTTGTGATTTGGCATTCAATTAATGATAAATTTTGCACATTTTTATGTGTTTTTCATATTCAAATAAGCCATATATATTTTTGATACATTATTGTCTGGATTTTCTTAACGACCTCGGGATCAGAGCCCCAGGCGAAATCACACAAAGACAAGAGCTTGGCTCCTGCCGGGAATCGAACCCTATTCGGCAAGCTTGTACAGACAGTGACCAACCCACTTGGCCACGAAGAAAGATAAAAAGTCAATGACAATTCTTCTGTACTTATACCTGTCGAATTCAGGTATTTTGTACTTAGAATTGAAATTAACCTATCTTCACCATCGTAGCTAATTGGTAGTTTGTTACTTGGCATTCAATTAATGATAAATTTTGCACATTTTTACGTGTTTTTCATATTCAAATAAGCCATATATATTTTTGATACATTAATGTCTGGATTCTCTTAAGGACCTTGGGATCAGAGCCCCAGGCGAAATCACACAAAGACAAGAGCTTGGCTCCGGCCGGGAATCGAACCCTGGTCGGCAAGCTTGTACAGACAGTGACTAACCCACTTGGCCACGAAGAAAGATAAAAAGTCAATGACAATTCTTCTGTACTTATACCTGTCGAATTCAGGTATTTTGTACTTAGAATTGAAATCAACCCATCTTCACCATCGTAGCTAATTGGTAGTTTGTTACTTGGCATTCAATTAATGATAAATTTTGCACATTTTTACGTGTTTTTCATATTCAAATAAGCCATATATATTTTTGATACATTAATGTCTGGATTCTCTTAACGACCTCGGGATCAGAGCCCCAGGCGAAATCACACAAAGACAAGAGCTTGGCTCCGGCCAGGAATCGAACCCTGGTCGGCAAGCTTGTACAGACAGTGACTAACTCACTTGGTCACGAAGAAAGATAAAAAGTCAATGACAATTTTTCTGTACTTATACCTGTCGAATTCAGGTATTTTGTACTTAGAATTGAAATCAACCCATCTTCACCATCGTAGCTAATTGGTAGTTTGTTACTTGACATTCAATTAATGATAAATTTTGCACATTTTTACGTGTTTTTCATATTAAAATAAGCCATATATATTTTTGATACATTAATGTCTGGATTCTCTTAACGACCTCGGGATCAGAGCCCCAGGCGAAATCACTCAAAGACAAGAGCTTGGCTCCGGCCGGGAATCGAACCCTAGTCGGCAAGCTTGTACAGACAGTGACTAACCCACTTGGCCACGAAGAAAGATGAAAAGTCAATGTCAATTCTTCTGTATTTATACCTGTCGAGTTCAGGTATTTTGTACTTAGAATTGAAATCAACCCATCTTCACCATCGTAGCTAATTGGTAGTTTGTTACTTGGCATTCAATTAATGATAAATTTTGCACATTTTTACGTGTTTTTCATATTCAAAGAAGCCAGATATATTTTTGATACATTATTGTCTGGATTCTCTTAACAACCTCGGGATCAGAGCCCCAGGCAAAATCACACAAAGACAAGAGCTTGGCTCCGGCCGGGAATCGAACCCTGGTCGGCAAGCTTGTACAGACAGTGACTAACCCACTTGGCCACGAAGAAAGATAAAAAGTCAATGACAATTCTTCTGTACTTATACCTGTCGAATTCAGGTATTTTGTACTTAGAATTGAAATCAACCCTTCTTTACCATCGTAGCTAATTGGTAGTTTGTTACTTGGCATTCAATTAATGATAAATTTTGCACATTTTTATGTGTTTTTCATATTCAAATAAGCCATATATATTTTTGATACATTAATGTCTGGATTCTCTTAACGACCTCGGGATCAGAGCCCCAGGCAAAATCACACAAAGACAAGAGCTTGGCTCCGGCCGGGAATTGAACCCTGGTCGGCAAGCTTGTACACACAGTGACTAACCCACTTGGCCACGAAGAAAGATAAAAAGTCAATGACAATTCTTCTGTACTTATTCCTGTCGAATTCAGGTATTTTGTACTTAGAATTGAAATCAACCCATCTTCACCATCGTAGCTAATTGGTAGTTTGTTACTTGGCATTCAATTAATGATAAATTTTGCACATTTTTACGTGTTTTTCATATTCAAATAAGCCATATATATTTTTGATACATTAATATCTGGATTCTCTTAACGACCTCGGGATCAGAGCCCCAGGCGAAATCACACAAAGACAAGAGCTTGGCTCCGGCCGGGAATCGAACCCTGGTCGGCAAGCTTGTACAGACAGTGACTAGCCCACTTGGCCACGAAGAAAGATAAAAAGTCAATGACAATTCTTCTGTACTTATACCTGTCGAATTCAGGTATTTTATACTTAGAATTGAAATCAACCCGTGTTCACCATCGTAGCTAATTGGTAGTTTGTTACTTGGCATTCAATTAATGATAAATTTTGCACATTTTTACATGTTTTTCATATTCAAATAAGCCATATATATTTTTGATACATTAATGTCTGGATTCTCTTAACGACCTCGGGATCAGAGCCCCAGGCGAAATCACACAAAGACAAGAGCTTGGCTCCGGCCGGGAATCGAACCCTAGTCGGCAAGCTTGTAGAGACAGTGACTAACCCACTTGGCCACGAAGAAAGATAAAAAGTCAATGACACTTCTTCTGTACTTATACCTGTCGAATTCATGTATTTTGTACTAAGAATTGAAATCAACCCATCTTCACCATCGTAGCTAATTGGTAGTTTGTTACTTGGCATTCAATTAATGATAAATTTTGTACATTTTTACATGTTTTTCATATTCAAATAAGCCATATATATTTTTGATACATTAATGTCTGGATTCTCTTAACGACCTCGGGATCAGAGCCCCAGGCGAAATCACACAAAGATAAGAGCTTGGCTCCGGCCGGGAATCGAACCCTGGTCGGCAAGCTTGTACAGACAGTGACTAACCCACTTGGCCACGAAGAAAGATAAAAAGTCAATGACAATTCTTCTGTACTTATACCTGTCGAATTCATGTATTTTGTACTTAGAATTGAAATCAACCCATGTTCACCATCGTAGCTAATTGGTAATTTGTTATTTGGCATCAAATTAATGATAAATTTTGCACATTTTTACGTGTTTTTCATATTCAAATAAGCCATATATATTTTTGATACATTAATGTCTGGATTCTCTTAACGACCTCGGTATCAGAGCCCCCGGCGAAATCACACAAAGACAAGAGCTTGGCTCCTGCCGGGAATCGAACCCTATTCGGCAAGCTTGTACAGACAGTGACTAACCCACTTGGCCACGAAGAAAGATAAAAAGTCAATGACATTTCTTCTGTACTTATACCTGTCGAATTCAGGTATTTTGTACTTAGAATTGAAATTAACCCATCTTCACCATCGTAGCTAATTGGTAGTTTGTTACTTGGCATTCAATTAATGATAAATTTTGCACATTTTTACGTGTTTTTCATATTCAAATAAGCCATATATATTTTTGATACATTAATGTCTGGATTCTCTTAACAACCTCGGGATCAGAGCCCCAGGCAAAATCATACAAAGACAAGAGCTTGGCTCCGGCCGGGAATCGAACCCTGGTCGGCAAGCTTGTACAGACAGTGACTAACCCACTTGGCCACGAAGAAAGATAAAAAGTCAATGACAATTCTTCTGTACTTATACCTGTCGAATTCAGGTATTTTGTACTTAGAATTGAAATCAACCCATCTTCACCATCGTAGCTAATTGGTAGTTTGTTACTTGGCATTCAATTAATGATAAATTTTGCACATTTTTACGTGTTTTTCATATTCAAATAAGCCATATATATTTTTGATACATTAATGTCTGGATTCTCTTAACGACCTCGGGATCAGAGCCCCAGGCAAACTCACACAAAGACAAGAGCTTGGCTCCGGCCGGGAATTGAACCCTGGTCGGCAAGCTTGTACACACAGTGACTAACCCACTTGGCCACGAAGAAAGATAAAAAGTCAATGACAATTTTTCTGTACTTATACCTGTTGAATTCAGGTATTTTATACTTAGAATTGAAATCAACCCATCTTCACTATCGTAGCTAATTGGTAGTTTGTTACTTGGCATTCAATTAATGATAAATTTTGCACATTTTTACGTGTTTTTCATATTCAAATAAGCCATATATATTTTTGATACATTAATGTCTGGATTCTCTTAACGACCTCGGGATCAGAGCCCCAGGCGAAATCACACAAAGACAAGAGCTTGGCTCCGGCCGGGAATCGAACCCTAGTCGGCAAGCTTGTACAGACAGTGACTAACCCACTTGGCCACGAAGAAAGATAAAAAGTCAATGACAATTCTTCTGTACTTATACCTGTCGAATTCAGGTATTTTGTACTTAGAATTGAAATCAACCCATCTTCACCATCGTAGCTAATTGGTAGTTTGTTACTTGGCATTCAATTAATGATAAATTTTGCACATTTTTACGTGTTTTTCATATTCAAATAAGCCATATATATTTTTGATACATTAATGTCTGGATTCTCTTAACGACCTCGGGATCAGAGCCCCAGGCGAAATCACACAAAGACAAGAGCTTGGCTCCGGCCGGGAATTGAACCCTGGTCGGCAAGCTTGTACACACAGTGACTAACCCACTTGGCCACGAAGAAAGATAAAAAGTCAATGACAATTCTTCTGTACTTATACCTGTCGAATTCAGGTATTTTGTACTTAGAATTGAAATCAACCCATGTTCACCATCGTAGCTAACTGGTAATTTGTGATTTGGCATTCAATTAATGATAAATTTTGCACATTTTTATGTGTTTTTCATATTCAAATAAGCCATATATATTTTTGATACATTATTGTCTGGATTTTCTTAACGACCTCGGGATCAGAGCCCCAGGCGAAATCACACAAAGACAAGAGCTTGGCTCCTGCCGGGAATCGAACCCTATTCGGCAAGCTTGTACAGACAGTGACCAACCCACTTGGCCACGAAGAAAGATAAAAAGTCAATGACAATTCTTCTGTACTTATACCTGTCGAATTCAGGTATTTTGTACTTAGAATTGAAATTAACCTATCTTCACCATCGTAGCTAATTGGTAGTTTGTTACTTGGCATTCAATTAATGATAAATTTTGCACATTTTTACGTGTTTTTCATATTCAAATAAGCCATATATATTTTTGATACATTAATGTCTGGATTCTCTTAAGGACCTTGGGATCAGAGCCCCAGGCGAAATCACACAAAGACAAGAGCTTGGCTCCGGCCGGGAATCGAACCCTGGTCGGCAAGCTTGTACAGACAGTGACTAACCCACTTGGCCACGAAGAAAGATAAAAAGTCAATGACAATTCTTCTGTACTTATACCTGTCGAATTCAGGTATTTTGTACTTAGAATTGAAATCAACCCATCTTCACCATCGTAGCTAATTGGTAGTTTGTTACTTGGCATTCAATTAATGATAAATTTTGCACATTTTTACGTGTTTTTCATATTCAAATAAGCCATATATATTTTTGATACATTAATGTCTGGATTCTCTTAACGACCTCGGGATCAGAGCCCCAGGCGAAATCACACAAAGACAAGAGCTTGGCTCCGGCCAGGAATCGAACCCTGGTCGGCAAGCTTGTACAGACAGTGACTAACTCACTTGGTCACGAAGAAAGATAAAAAGTCAATGACAATTTTTCTGTACTTATACCTGTCGAATTCAGGTATTTTGTACTTAGAATTGAAATCAACCCATCTTCACCATCGTAGCTAATTGGTAGTTTGTTACTTGACATTCAATTAATGATAAATTTTGCACATTTTTACGTGTTTTTCATATTAAAATAAGCCATATATATTTTTGATACATTAATGTCTGGATTCTCTTAACGACCTCGGGATCAGAGCCCCAGGCGAAATCACTCAAAGACAAGAGCTTGGCTCCGGCCGGGAATCGAACCCTAGTCGGCAAGCTTGTACAGACAGTGACTAACCCACTTGGCCACGAAGAAAGATGAAAAGTCAATGACAATTCTTCTGTATTTATACCTGTCGAGTTCAGGTATTTTGTACTTAGAATTGAAATCAACCCATCTTCACCATCGTAGCTAATTGGTAGTTTGTTACTTGGCATTCAATTAATGATAAATTTTGCACATTTTTACGTGTTTTTCATATTCAAAGAAGCCAGATATATTTTTGATACATTATTGTCTGGATTCTCTTAACAACCTCGGGATCAGAGCCCCAGGCAAAATCACACAAAGACAAGAGCTTGGCTCCGGCCGGGAATCGAACCCTGGTCGGCAAGCTTGTACAGACAGTGACTAACCCACTTGGCCACGAAGAAAGATAAAAAGTCAATGACAATTCTTCTGTACTTATACCTGTCGAATTCAGGTATTTTGTACTTAGAATTGAAATCAACCCTTCTTTACCATCGTAGCTAATTGGTAGTTTGTTACTTGGCATTCAATTAATGATAAATTTTGCACATTTTTATGTGTTTTTCATATTCAAATAAGCCATATATATTTTTGATACATTAATGTCTGGATTCTCTTAACGACCTCGGGATCAGAGCCCCAGGCAAAATCACACAAAGACAAGAGCTTGGCTCCGGCCGGGAATTGAACCCTGGTCGGCAAGCTTGTACACACAGTGACTAACCCACTTGGCCACGAAGAAAGATAAAAAGTCAATGACAATTCTTCTGTACTTATTCCTGTCGAATTCAGGTATTTTGTACTTAGAATTGAAATCAACCCATCTTCACCATCGTAGCTAATTGGTAGTTTGTTACTTGGCATTCAATTAATGATAAATTTTGCACATTTTTACGTGTTTTTCATATTCAAATAAGCCATATATATTTTTGATACATTAATATCTGGATTCTCTTAACGACCTCGGGATCAGAGCCCCAGGCGAAATCACACAAAGACAAGAGCTTGGCTCCGGCCGGGAATCGAACCCTGGTCGGCAAGCTTGTACAGACAGTGACTAGCCCACTTGGCCACGAAGAAAGATAAAAAGTCAATGACAATTCTTCTGTACTTATACCTGTCGAATTCAGGTATTTTATACTTAGAATTGAAATCAACCCGTGTTCACCATCGTAGCTAATTGGTAGTTTGTTACTTGGCATTCAATTAATGATAAATTTTGCACATTTTTACATGTTTTTCATATTCAAATAAGCCATATATATTTTTGATACATTAATGTCTGGATTCTCTTAACGACCTCGGGATCAGAGCCCCAGGCGAAATCACACAAAGACAAGAGCTTGGCTCCGGCCGGGAATCGAACCCTAGTCGGCAAGCTTGTAGAGACAGTGACTAACCCACTTGGCCACGAAGAAAGATAAAAAGTCAATGACACTTCTTCTGTACTTATACCTGTCGAATTCATGTATTTTGTACTAAGAATTGAAATCAACCCATCTTCACCATCGTAGCTAATTGGTAGTTTGTTACTTGGCATTCAATTAATGATAAATTTTGTACATTTTTACATGTTTTTCATATTCAAATAAGCCATATATATTTTTGATACATTAATATCTGGATTCTCTTAACGACCTCGGGATCAGAGCCCCAGGCGAAATCACACAAAGATAAGAGCTTGGCTCCGGCCGGGAATCGAACCCTGGTCGGCAAGCTTGTACAGACAGTGACTAACCCACTTGGCCACGAAGAAAGATAAAAAGTCAATGACAATTCTTCTGTACTTATACCTGTCGAATTCATGTATTTTGTACTTAGAATTGAAATCAACCCATGTTCACCATCGTAGCTAATTGGTAATTTGTTATTTGGCATCAAATTAATGATAAATTTTGCACATTTTTACGTGTTTTTCATATTCAAATAAGCCATATATATTTTTGATACATTAATGTCTGGATTCTCTTAACGACCTCGGGATCAGAGCCCCCGGCGAAATCACACAAAGACAAGAGCTTGGCTCCTGCCGGGAATCGAACCCTATTCGGCAAGCTTGTACAGACAGTGACTAACCCACTTGGCCACGAAGAAAGATAAAAAGTCAATGACATTTCTTCTGTACTTATACCTGTCGAATTCAGGTATTTTGTACTTAGAATTGAAATTAACCCATCTTCACCATCGTAGCTAATTGGTAGTTTGTTACTTGGCATTCAATTAATGATAAATTTTGCACATTTTTACATGTTTTTCATATTCAAATAAGCCATATATATTTTTGATACATTAATGTCTGGATTCTCTTAACGACCTCGGGATCAGAGCCCCAGGCGAAATCACACAAAGACAAGAGCTTGGCTCCGGCCGGGAATCGAACCCTAGTCGGCAAGCTTGTAGAGACAGTGACTAACCCACTTGGCCACGAAGAAAGATAAAAAGTCAATGACACTTCTTCTGTACTTATACCTGTCGAATTCAGGTATTTTGTACTAAGAATTGAAATCAACCCATCTTCACCATCGTAGCTAATTGGTAGTTTGTTACTTGGCATTCAATTAATGATAAATTTTGTACATTTTTACATGTTTTTCATATTCAAATAAGCCATATATATTTTTGATACATTAATGTCTGGATTCTCTTAACGACCTCGGGATCAGAGCCCCAGGCGAAATCACACAAAGACAAGAGCTTGGCTCCGGCCGGGAATCGAACCCTGGTCGGCAAGCTTGTACAGACAGTGACTAACCCACTTGGCCACGAAGAAAGATAAAAAGTCAATGACAATTCTTCTGTACTTATACCTGTCGAATTCAGGTATTTTGTACTTAGAATTGAAATCAACCCATGTTCACCATCGTAGCTAATTGGTAATTTGTTATTTGGCATCAAATTAATGAAAAATTTTGCACATTTTTACGTGTTTTTCATATTCAAATAAGCCATATATATTTTTGATACATTAATGTCTGGATTCTCTTAACGACCTCGGGATCAGAGCCCCCGGCGAAATCACACAAAGACAAGAGCTTGGCTCCTGCCGGGAATCGAACCCTATTCGGCAAGCTTGTACAGACAGTGACTAACCCACTTGGCCACGAAGAAAGATAAAAAGTCAATGACATTTCTTCTGTACTTATACCTGTCGAATTCAGGTATTTTGTACTTAGAATTGAAATTAACCCATCTTCACCATCGTAGCTAATTGGTAGTTTGTTACTTGGCATTCAATTAATGATAAATTTTGCAAATTTTTACGTGTTTTTCATATTCAAATAAGCCATATATATTTTTGATACATTAATGTCTGGATTCTCTTAAGGACCTCGGGATCAGAGCCCCAGGCGAAATCACACAAAGACAAGAGCTTGGCTCCGGCCGGGAATCGAACCCTGGTCGGCAAGCTTGTACAGACAGTGACTAACCCACTTGGCCACGAAGAAAGATGAAAAGTCAATGACACTTCTTCTGTACTTATACCTGTCGAATTCAGGTATTTTGTACTAAGAATTGAAATCAACCCATCTTCACCATCGTAGCTAATTGGTAGTTTGTTACTTGGCATTCAATTAATGATAAATTTTGCACATTTTTACGTGTTTTTCATATTCAAATAAGCCATATATATTTTTGATACATTAATGTCTGGATTCTCTTAACGACCTCGGGATCAGAGCCCCAGGCGAAATCACACAAAGACAAGAGCTTGGTTCCAGCCGGGAATCGAACCCTGGTCGGCAAGCTTGTACAGACAGTGACTAACCCACTTGGCCACGAAGAAAGATAAAAAGTCAATGACAATTCTTCTGTACTTATACCTGTCGAATTCAGGTATTTTGTACTTAGAATTGAAATCAACCCATGTTCACCATCGTAGCTAATTGGTAATTTGTTATTTGGCATCCAATTAATGATAAATTTTGCACATTTTTACGTGTTTTTCATATTCAAATAAGCCAGATATATTTTTGATACATTAATGTCTGGATTCTCTTAACGACCTCGGGATCAGAGCCCCAGGCGAAATCGCACAAAGACAAGAGCTTGGCTCCTGCCGGGAATCGAACCCTATTCGGCAAGCTTGTACAGACAGTGACTAACCCACTTGGCCACGAAGAAAGATAAAAAGTCAATGACATTTCTTCTGTACTTATACCTGTCGAATTCAGGTATTTTGTACTTAGAATTGAAATTAACCCATCTTCACCATCGTAGCTAATTGGTAGTTTGTTACTTGGCATTCAATTAATGATAAATTTTGCACATTTTTACGTGTTTTTCATATTCAAATAAGCCATATATATTTTTGATACATTAATGTCTGGATTCTCTTAACAACCTCGGGATCAGAGCCCCAGGCAAAATCATACAAAGACAAGAGCTTGGCTCCGGCCGGGAATCGAACCCTGGTCGGCAAGCTTGTACAGACAGTGACTAACCCACTTGGCCACGAAGAAAGATAAAAAGTCAATGACAATTCTTCTGTACTTATACCTGTCGAATTCAGGTATTTTGTACTTAGAATTGAAATCAACCCATCTTCACCATCGTAGCTAATTGGTAGTTTGTTACTTGGCATTCAATTAATGATAAATTTTGCACATTTTTACGTGTTTTTCATATTCAAATAAGCCATATATATTTTTGATACATTAATGTCTGGATTCTCTTAACGACCTCGGGATCAGAGCCCCAGGCAAACTCACACAAAGACAAGAGCTTGGCTCCGGCCGGGAATTGAACCCTGGTCGGCAAGCTTGTACACACAGTGACTAACCCACTTGGCCACGAAGAAAGATAAAAAGTCAATGACAATTTTTCTGTACTTATACCTGTTGAATTCAGGTATTTTATACTTAGAATTGAAATCAACCCATCTTCACTATCGTAGCTAATTGGTAGTTTGTTACTTGGCATTCAATTAATGATAAATTTTGCACATTTTTACGTGTTTTTCATATTCAAATAAGCCATATATATTTTTGATACATTAATGTCTGGATTCTCTTAACGACCTCGGGATCAGAGCCCCAGGCGAAATCACACAAAGACAAGAGCTTGGCTCCGGCCGGGAATCGAACCCTAGTCGGCAAGCTTGTACAGACAGTGACTAACCCACTTGGCCACGAAGAAAGATAAAAAGTCAATGACAATTCTTCTGTACTTATACCTGTCGAATTCAGGTATTTTGTACTTAGAATTGAAATCAACCCATCTTCACCATCGTAGCTAATTGGTAGTTTGTTACTTGGCATTCAATTAATGATAAATTTTGCACATTTTTACGTGTTTTTCATATTCAAATAAGCCATATATATTTTTGATACATTAATGTCTGGATTCTCTTAACGACCTCGGGATCAGAGCCCCAGGCGAAATCACACAAAGACAAGAGCTTGGCTCCGGCCGGGAATCGAACCCTGGTCGGCAAGCTTGTACACACAGTGACTAACCCACTTGGCCACGAAGAAAGATAAAAAGTCAATGACAATTCTTCTGTACTTATACCTGTCGAATTCAGGTATTTTGTACTTAGAATTGAAATCAACCCATGTTCACCATCGTAGCTAACTGGTAATTTGTGATTTGGCATTCAATTAATGATAAATTTTGCACATTTTTATGTGTTTTTCATATTCAAATAAGCCATATATATTTTTGATACATTATTGTCTGGATTTTCTTAACGACCTCGGGATCAGAGCCCCAGGCGAAATCACACAAAGACAAGAGCTTGGCTCCTGCCGGGAATCGAACCCTATTCGGCAAGCTTGTACAGACAGTGACCAACCCACTTGGCCACGAAGAAAGATAAAAAGTCAATGACACTTCTTCTGTACTTATACCTGTCGAATTCAGGTATTTTGTACTTAGAATTGAAATTAACCTATCTTCACCATCGTAGCTAATTGGTAGTTTGTTACTTGGCATTCAATTAATGATAAATTTTGCACATTTTTACGTGTTTTTCATATTCAAATAAGCCATGTATATTTTTGATACATTAATGTCTGGATTCTCTTAAGGACCTTGGGATCAGAGCCCCAGGCGAAATCACACAAAGACAAGAGCTTGGCTCCGGCCGGGAATCGAACCCTGGTCGGCAAGCTTGTACAGACAGTGACTAACCCACTTGGCCACGAAGAAAGATAAAAAGTCAATGACAATTCTTCTGTACTTATACCTGTCGAATTCAGGTATTTTGTACTTAGAATTGAAATCAACCCATCTTCACCATCGTAGCTAATTGGTAGTTTGTTACTTGGCATTCAATTAATGATAAATTTTTCACATTTTTACGTGTTTTTCATATTCAAATAAGCCATATATATTTTTGATACATTAATGTCTGGATTCTCTTAACGACCTCGGGATCAGAGCCCCAGGCGAAATCACACAAAGACAAGAGCTTGGCTCCGGCCGGGAATCGAACCCTGGTCGGCAAGCTTGTACAGACAGTGACTAACCCACTTGGCCACGAAGAAAGATAAAAAGTCGATGACAATTCTTCTGTACTTATACCTGTCGAATTCAGGTATTTTGTACTTAGAATTGAAATCAACCCAGGTTCACCATCGTAGCTAATTGGTAGTTTGTTATTTGGCATTCAATTAATGATAAATTTTGCACATTTTTACGTGTTTTTCATATTTAAATAAGCCATGTATATTTTTGATACATTTATTGTGTGGATTTTCTTAACGACCTCGGGATCAGAGCCCCAGGCGAAATCACACAAAGACAAGAGCTTGGCTCCGGCCGGGAATCGAACCCTGGTCGGCAAGCTTGTTCAGACAGTGACTAACCCACAATGACAATTCTTCTGTACTTATACCTGTCGAATTCAGGTATTTTGTACTTAGAAATTGAAATCAACCCATCTTCACCATCGTAGCTAATTGGTAGTTGGTTACTTGGCATTCAATTAATGATAAATTTTGTACATTTTTACGTGTTTTTCATATTCAAATAAGCCATATATATTTTTGATACATTAATGTCTGGATTCTCTTAACGACCTCGGGATCAGAGCCCCAGGCGAAATCACAAAAAAGAATTGTCATTGACTTTTTATCTTTCTTTGTGGCCAAGTGGTTTAGTCACTGTCTGTACAAGCTTGCCGACCAGGGTTCGATTCCCGGCCGGAGCCAAGCTCTTGTCTTTTTGTGATTTCGCCTGGGGCTCTGATCACGAGGTCGTTAAGAGAATCTAGACATTAATGTATCAAAAATATATATGGCTTATTTGAATTTGAAAAACACGTAAAAATGTACAAAATTTATCATTAATTGAATTCCAAGTAACAAACTACCAATTAGCTACGATAGTGAAGATGGGTTGATTTCAATTCTAAGTACAAAATACCTGAATTCGACAGGTATAAGTACAGAAGAATTGTCATTGACTTTTTATCTTTCTTCGTGGCCAAGTGGGTTAGTCACTGTCTGTACAAGCTTGCCGACCAGGGTTCGATTCCCGGCCGGAGCCAAGCTCTTGTCTTTTTGTGATTTCGCCTGGGGCTCTGATCCCGAGGTCGTTAAGAGAATCCAGACATTAATGTATCAAAAATATACATGGCTTATTTGAATATGAAAAACACGTAAAAATGTGCAAAATTTATCATTAATTGAATGCCAAGTAACAAACTACCAATTAGATACGATGGTGAAGATGGGTTGATTTCAATTCTAAGTACAAAATACCTGAATTCGACAGGTATAAGTACAGAAGAATTGTCATTGACTTTTTATCTTTCTTCGTGGCCAAGTGGGTTAGTCACTGTGTGTACAAGCTTGCCGACCAGGGTTCGATTCCCGGCCGGAGCCAAGCTCTTGTCTTTGTGTGATTTCGCCTGGGGCTCTGATCCCGAGGTCGTTAAGAGAATCCAGACATTAATGTATCAAAAATATATATGGCTTATTTGAATATGAAAAACACGTAAAAATGTGCAAAATTTATCATTAATTGAATGCCAAGTAACAAACTACCAATTAGCTACGATGGTGAAGATGGGTTGATTTCAATTCTAAGTACAAAATACCTGAATTCGACAGGTATAAGTACAGAAGAATTGTCATTGACTTTTTATCTTTCTTCGTAGCCAAGTGGGTTAGTCACTGTGTGTACAAGCTTGCCGACCAGGGTTCAATTCCCGGCCGGAGCCAAGCTCTTGTCTTTGTGTGATTTCGCCTTGGGCTCTGATCCCGAGGTCGTTAAGAGAATCCAGACATTAATGTATCAAAAATATACATGGCTTATTTGAATATGAAAAACACGTAAAAATGTGCAAAATTTATCATTAATTGAATGCCAAGTAACAAACTACCAATTAGCTACGATGGTGAAGATGGGTTGATTTCAATTCTAAGTACAAAATACCTGAATTCGACAGGTATAAGTACAGAAGAATTGTCATTGACTTTTTATCTTTCTTCGTGGCCAAATGGGTTAGTCACTGTCTGTACAAGCTTGCCGACCAGGGTTCGATTCCCGGCCGGAGCCAAGCTCTTGTCTTTGTGTGATTTTGCCTGGGGCTCTGATCCCGAGGTCGTTAAGAGAATCCAGACATTAATGTATCAAAAATATATATGGCTTATTTGAATATATATATATATATATACATATATATATATATATATATATATATATATATATATATATATATATATATATATATATATATATGTGTGTGTGTGTGTGTGTTTGTGTGTGTGTGTGTCTATAAATTTATAGCTGCATGAGCAAGTAACAAACATTCATATATTGCAAGAGCTGTTATATTGGGCAAGTTAGCTACCGTATTCCTTGCTTTATTTTGTAATCCAATTACTGTATGATCTCTTAGATAACGAAATGAAAGGCTATTCAAAACTTTCCCAGAACATTCTCTCTCTCTCTCTCTCTCTCTCTCTCTCTCTCTCTCTCTCTCTCTCTCTCTCTCTCTCTCTCTCTCTTTCATTAACATCATCTGATCAACTGTATCAATAGATAATACCAGAAATGTGTTCATTAGCTATATGAGATTATAGGAAACTGCTTATTTAGGGTTATACAGTCTCCGTGCGAAGGTCATTTGACTTTAAATAATTAAACAATGCTTATAGCATCCTCCTCAATTGAAAACAGGAGGCAAAATGTCAATTTTCCCTATAGTCAATTCATTTTAGTGAGGCAGACTGGTACCGACTCGCAGCAGGTGGCCTTTTACCTCGGAAAAATTTCTTGCTATCTGATTGGTTAGAAATATCTTGTCCAACTAATAAGCGATCAGAAAACTTTTCCGAGCTAAAGGGGCACCCCTGTGAGTCGGTGCAAATCTGCCTCGCTAAAAAAAAATTGACTATAGTTTCTCCGAAATGTGTATCTAGAAAGGTAAGCAAAATTTAGATTACAACCAAATTTACGATTCCAACTTTGACTACGTTAGTTACATTGATAAAGTCCACAACTCTTTGAGAAAATTTCAACTTAAACTTCGTCCTTATTGGCAACTTTCCCCCCTGCCCCCCCCCCCCTCTCTCCTCATACATGTAGACTGATAATGAGACGTCTTAATATGGGTTTTCTTCATTTATTACTGAAAGTTCGTTCGTAAGTTCACAGTACACAGCTACCCTCTCAGGTGAGGGACTTGTCAACTCGAGCGCCCAAAGGCAACTAACTCCCTTCCTACCAAAATGCAATCTTGTACAATAACATGCTGAGATATATGTTCTTTTTGGAATTCTCATGATTAAAGGGTTCATTTACCTTGATGTACAACACACATCTAAATACAAGAATTAGGACACACATACTAAATTTGTTGCCTAAAATATCTTTTTTATTATCCTGGATATCAATGATCCTAACTGGTCAAAGGATACTTGTGAATTGGTAAGGAAACGACAGTATATGATCAGTTTCCTAGCCATCTCTTCATCAAGGGTTTGACCATAGTGGTAATAAATTGGTGCGTTTATATATATATATATATATATATATATATATATATATATATATATAGATATATATATATATATATATATATATATATATATATATATATATATATATATATACTGTATATATATATATATGTGTATATATGCA
>NC_090766.1:35270079-35275079 GCF_036898095.1 Palaemon carinicauda | reverse complement strand
TTAGGTTACAGACACTAATAGAAAATATAGAACTTGAGTGGGGCACGAACTCTCGCCTAACAGATTGCCAGGCAAGGACGTCTCTAATAGGCTAGCTACTACAACCTTAACACAGTAAACAGATACAAACTTTGTTAATAACAAAAAAGGCAAAGTCCAAAAACACAAAACATCTATTGATGACAGTTTTTAATATTTACGATTCACATTAAAAAAAGAAATATTGTTTACTTGTAAACAAGAACAGGAGAAATGGTTGAATATTCTTAGTCATAATAAAAGGCCGAACTCAAAATTCTACGAAAATCTCATTCAATTCAAAATATTACAAAATATAGACTGGATTTTGAGAATTTAAATTATTACAAAATATAGACTATTTTGAGAATTCAAATTATTACAAATTATACATTGTATTTTGAGGATTCAAAATATTATATATTATAAACTAGTTTATGAAAATTTGAATTATTGCTAAATGTAGACTGGGTTTTGAGAATTAAAAATATTACAAAATATAGACTCATTTTTGAGCATAAAAATATTACAAAATAAAAACTTGTTTTTGAGAATTCAAAATATTACCAAATATAGATGGGATTGTGAGAATTCAAAATATTACAAAATATATACTGGATTTGAGAATTCAAATTATTACAAAATATAGACTGGATTTTAAGAATTACAAATATTACAAAATATAGACACATTTTTGAGAATTAAAGATATTACAAAATATAGACTGGTTTTTGAGAATTCAAAATATTACCAAATATAGATGGGATTGTGAGAATTTAAAATATTTCAAAATATAGACAGTATTTTTAGAATTCATATTATTACAAAATTTAGACTGGATTCTGACAATTAAAAATATTACAAAATATAGACTCCTTTTTGAGAATTGAAAATATTACAAAATATAGACTACTTTTTGAGAATTCAAAATATTACCAAATATAGATGGGATTATGAGAATTCAAAGTATTACAAATTATATACTGGATTTTGAGAATTCAAATTTTTATAAAAAAAAAATAACTGAATTTTGAGAATTAACAATATTACAAAATATGGACTAATTTTTTGAGAATTAGAAATATTACAAAATATAGACTGGTTTTTGAGAATTCAAAATATTACCAAATATAGATGGTATTGTGAGAATACAAAATATTACAAAATAAAACTGGATATTGAGAATTCAAAATATTACAAAATATACCTGGATTTTGAGAATTCAAAATATTTCAAAATATAAACGGGATCTCGATAATTCAAAATATTATAGAATATAGATTGGATTTTGTGAATTCAAATTATTACCAAATATAAACTGAATTTTTATCATTCAAATTATTACAAAATATCGACTGGATATTAAGAGTTCAAAATATTACAAAATATACGCTGGATTTTGAGAATTCAAAATATCAGAAAATATAGACTGGATTTTGGAAATTAAAAATATTATAAATTATAGACAATTTTGAGAATTCAAATTATTATGAAATATAGACTGGATTTTGAGAATTCAAAATATCAGAAAAGATAGACTGGATTTTGAAAATTAAAATTACAATAAAATAAAGACAATTTTGAGAATTCAAATTATTATGAAATATAGACTGGATTTTGAGAATTAAAATTATTACAAAATATACAGTGTATTTTGAGGATTCAAAATATTACATATTATAAACTAGATTATGAAAATTCAAATTATTGCAAAATATAGACTGGATATTGAGAATTCAAAATATTACATATTATAAACTAGATTATGAAAATTCAAATTATTGCAACATATAGACTGGATATTGAGAATTCAAAATATTACGAATTATAGACTGGATTTTGATAATTCAAAATATTACAAAATATAGACTGGATTTGGAAAATTCAAGATATTACAATATATAAACTGGATTTTGAGAATTCAAAATATTACAAAATATAAAGTGGATTTTGAGAATCCAATATTTTACAAAATACAGACTGGATGTTTAGAATTCAAAATATTACAAAATATAAACTGGATTCTGAGGCTTTCGTTATATATTTGTGATCAAAGTAAATGGCTCTAATGCATATCAATTGTTTGATTTGTGGATTACCATAAACCCGTGTTAAATTACATAAATTACACACCACCAGTAATCCTAATATTAATAATAGAAAAACCACTCATGATTAATTAGTACTACGAAAACAGGCAGATGGGATCCTTTGAATATAGGTATATTTGGATTAACAATTGACAGGTAGTTTCTTTTTCAGCTAAATTACGTCTCTTTCGTATCTAAAGAATTGTGAGGAACTTGTATTTCCCCGTTGAAGGAGCTCTTGGGGTTATAGCACCCTGCTTTTCTAAAGGGTGGTAGCGCTCAGAAAGCATCTGGGACGTTTACAACGCCTCCAGAAAGCTAAGATTTCTGCCAGATCTTTCCTCCGACAGCATTAATTAACTTTTTAAAACGGTATTCCGATTATTGTTAGCTTTGAAGGTGTAAACTGCCTAAAAGGATTTCTTATCATATGATTTTCCAGGTAGCTTGGCTAATAATAATAACTGTGAACAATAATTCTAACGAGATGATCACCCACTGTAAGCAAATCAAGTCATTTCATTAATAACTTTTGCTTTCCATGTTGTAGAATTGGACAATAATAGCCATCTAGGGACGCTCGTTCTTTCGTTCAGATTGCCCGGCATTTACAGCCTAGCGAGAGCTCTTGACTTTACCCTGATTTCCCGGGTGTAGAACTGACTATAGCAGCCAGCAATGGACTTTGCCCTTATGTTTTGGTCGGGCAGCGACCCACAGCTCAACCGCTTGTTGGGTGTTGCCTTCATCGCCACCTTGAGTGCGTCGCTCACCGTCAGAAGAACGACTAAATTCCTTTATCTTAAGAGCTATTTTCATGGTCCTATCACACATGGAAACCCGGTGCCTTCATGACCTACAAGATCTGTCGTATACATTCTTAAGTATTTAGAGTATCACATAGTTTATTCCCCGTTAATTGTCAAATCCTTGATATCTAAACACTGACTAAACAAGTAAGTCTTCAACTTCTTGATGGTCGTAATATCTTGTCTCTCGGATGTCTACAGTATTGGAGCCCTGTTATATAGTCTGAGGAGCGAATATTTGAAGGTGAGATGAATATTCAATGCATCGAAGTTGTGCTGGTCCTTGTATTCGGGTAGTGAAGTCTCCAAGTGTGAATATACAGTGCCACGTTTATATATGCAATAGGCGAAGTATTTGTGAACGGATATTGAAATTCTTGTAGGTTTTTTTTTAATTGGTAATATCGATTATATCGGATATGTAGCTCATAGAACAGCTACGCAAATATGCATTTCATGTAATTCTGGATTTGCGAAGCCAGAGGGATAGTTTACTATAAATCAACGACTCCAGTTACTGAAGCATCTGATTGTGTCAAAATAAGTTACCCAATTGTGCAGCGACGTACATTATACATTTCGAGTAATTCTAGAAAGGTGAAGCCAGAGAGATAGTGGGTTTAAATCAAAGACCTCAGTTACTTTAGTATCTGATTTTGTCAGTCTATTGAGGATAAGTGGTAACTATGAAATGTGGCTCTTTTAAGTCAACGATTGATGCAGTTGGACACTCGAAGCTCCAAATGGATGATACACGAAATATAATCATTACAATATCTTTCATATCTCATAGTTCAAGATGACTTCTAGATAAGAGTTCTCTTTTCATAAGGTAAGAAACTAATGATTCTCACAACTTTAGCTGTTTTTGTAAACTGCATTAGCTTCGAGATTTCATATGAATTTATATAATTTCTTTAAACACAGCCAAGGTATTTTTCTTATTGCAATACAAGGTTACAGGTGCGTGTGGTGTAATTATATTTTCGATAAACAGATTTTGAATAGGCAAAAGAACTAAGTTTATTGTTTTCAATATATCTTCATCTCCTCCAACACCTATTTATGCAAAGGGCCTCGGTCAGCTTTCACTAGTCGTGTCTATCTTGAGCTTTTAATTCAATACTTCTCCACTCATCATTTCCCACTCCACGCTTCATAGTTATCAGTCATGTAGGCCTGGGTCTTCCAAATCTTCCAGTGCCTTGTGGAGCCCAGTTAAACATTTAGCAGCAGGGTGACTGATTGGGTTTAAGGACATAGACAAGATGTCCCTTCGCCTTTTACTCCTGATACCTGGCGGATGATCTTACTGGAATTACTATGGACCGGCAGGGGTCACTTTCCTTAGTTAGAGAGGCATTGTGCATCACAGGAACTGGCTATCCTTTGATTAATTTAGCATATGAATCCTCTATGGACGTAGACAGTTTATGGAAAGTGAAAATGACAGGATTTTCAATATAATTAAACCACGTCGATAATTATAATTACCGAGAATTATTTTCGAGAAGGAAGACTTTAAAAATAAAATATAACCTTTAACGGACGTTAAAATTGTGGATTTTTAGAGATTTAAAGTTTTAGTAAATGAATACTAATTCGAATGGAGAGTTTTGCATTTTACGGGTTAATATATTTTGCAATTAACTTTTACATTTTTACTCGCCAAACTTACTTCATCTGGATACGTTGTAGCTTGTAATCCATATAAATACAGTATATATATATATATATATATATATATATATATATATATATATATATATATATATATATGTGTGTGTGTGTGTGTGTGTATACATATATAAACATATATGTATGTATATATATATATATATATATATATATATATATATATATATATATATATATATATATATATATATATATATAGTGTTATGTCATGTTTCAAATTTACTAATTAGGTACCAAATATTTTCAGAAATTATTATCGGAAGTAACTCGAATGTTTGATAGTATGGTTTGGGAATGTAAGGTTTCCATCTTTGATTGTTTATTTCTTTATTTATTTATTTATTTGGAGAGAGAGAGAGAGAGAGAGAGAGAGAGAGAGAGAGAG
>NC_090766.1:35262579-35265079 GCF_036898095.1 Palaemon carinicauda | reverse complement strand
ATATTATATATTATAAACTAGTTTATGAAAATTTAAATTATTGCCAAATGTAGACTGGGTTTTGAGAATTCAAAATATTACAAAATATAGACTCATTTTTTAGCATTAAAAATATTACAAAATAAAGACTTGTTTTAGAGAATTCAAAATATTACCAAATATAGATGGGATTGTGAGAATTCAAAATATTACCAAATATAGATGGGATTGGGAGAATTCAAAATATTACAAAATATATACTGGATTTGAGAATTCAAATTATTACAAAATATAGACTGGATTTTAAGAATTACAAATATTACAAAATATAGACACATTTTTGAGAATTAAAAATATTACAAAATATAGACGGGTTTTTGAGAATTCAAAATATTACCAAATATAGATGGGATTGTGAATTTAAAATATTACAAAATATAGACAGTATTTTTAGAATTCATATTATTACAAAATTTAGACTGGATTCTGACAATTAAAAATATTACAAAATATAGACTCCTTTTTGAGAATTGAAAATATAACAAAATATAGACTACTTTTTGAGAAATCAAAATATTACCAAATATAGATGGGATTATGAGAATTCAAAGTATTACAAAATATATACTGGATTTTGAGAATTCAAATTTTTATAAAAAAAAATAACTGGATTTTGAGAATTAAAAATATTACAAAATATGGACTATTTTTGAGAATTAAAAATATTACAAAATATAGATGGGATTGTGAGAATTCAAAATATTACAAATTAAAACTGGATATTGAGAATTCAAAATATTACAAAATATATCCTGGATTTTTAGAATTCAAAATATTTCAAAATATAAACGGGATCTCGATAATTCAAAATATTAAAGAATATAGATTGGATTTTGTGAATTCAAATTATTACCAAATATAAACTGAATTTTTATCATTCAAATTATTACAAAATATCGACTGGATATTGTGACTTCAAATTTTTACATAATATAGAATGGTTTTTGATCATTCAAATTATTATGAAATATAAATTGGATTTTGAGAATTCAAAATATCAGAAAAGATAGACTGGATTTTGAAAATTAAAATTACAATAAAATAAAGACAAATTTGAGAATTCAAATTATTATGAAATATACAGTGAATTTTGAGAATTAAAATTATTACAAAATATACATTGTATTTTGAGGATTCAAATATTACATATTATAAACTAGATTATGAAAATTCAAATTATTGTAAAATATAGACTGGATATTGAGAATTCAAAATATTACGAATTATACCCTGGATATTGAGAATTCTAAATATTAATAAATATAGACTGGATTTTGATAATTCAAAATATTACAAAATATAGACTGGATTTGGAAAATTCAAGATATTGCAATTTATAAACTGGATTTTGAGAATTCAAAATATTACAATATATAAAGTGGATTTTGAGAATTCAATATATTACAAAATATAAACTGGATTGGCTTTCGTTATATATTTTTTATCAAAGTAAATGGCTCTAATGCTTATAAATTGTTTGAATTTTTGAATTACCATAAACCCGTATTGAATTACATGAATTACACACCACCAGTAATCCTAATATTAATAATAGAAAAACCACTCATGATTAATTAGTAATACGAAAACAGGCAGATGGGGACCATTTGAATATAGGTATATTTGGATTAACAATTGACAAGTAGTTTCTTTTTCAGCTAAATTACGTCTCTTTCGTATCTAAAGAATTGTAAGGAACTTGTATTTCCCCGTTGAAGGAGCTCTTTGGGTTATAGCACCCTGCTTTTCTAAAGGGTGGTAGCGCTCAGAAAGCATCTATGACGATAACAACGCCTCCAGAAGGCTAAGATTTCTGCCCGATCTTTCCTCCGACAGCAGTAATTAACTTTTTAAAACGTTATTCCGATTATTGTTAGCTTTGAAGGTGTAAACTGCCTAAAAGGATTTCTTATGATATGAATTTTCCTGGTAGCTTAGCTAATAATAATAATAACTGTGAACAATAATTCTAACAAGATGATCACCCACTGTAAGCAAATCAAATCATTTCATTAATAACTTTTGCTTTCCATGTTGTAGAATTGGACAATAATAGCCATCTAGGGACGCTCGTTCTTTCGTTCAGATTGTCCGGCATTTACAGCCTAGCGAGAGCTCTTGACTTTACCCTGATTTCCCGGGTGTAGAACTGACTATAGTAGCCAGCAATGGACTTTGCCCTTATGTTTTGGTCGGGCAGCGACCAACAGCTCAACCGCTTGTTGGGTGTTACCTTCATCGCCACCTTGAGTGCGTCGCTTTCCGTCAGAAGAACGACTAAATTCCTTTATCTTAAGAGCTATTTTCATGGTCCCATCACACATGGAAACCCTGTGCCTTACAGGACCTTCAAGATCTGCCGTATACATTCTTAAATATTTAGAGTATCACATAGTTTATTCCGCGTTAATTGTCAAATCCTCGTTATCTAAACACTGACTAAACAAGTAAGACTTTAACT
>NC_090766.1:35252579-35257579 GCF_036898095.1 Palaemon carinicauda | reverse complement strand
CAACGAGTGGAGCGGTCTATGACGGTAAACAGGTAACGATGTCCTTGTGATGTGGGTAGGGGGCCTACAATATCGAATGTGTACGAAACGACGCTGAGGTTGAGGAAAGGTGCCCACTCCTGAATCCGTGTGTCGATGTACTTTGGAAGTTTGGCAAGAAGTACAGGTGCGGACCCAATCCTTAGCATCCTTAGAAATGCCGTGCCAAATGAACTTTGCCTTCAGCAGCTGTGCAGTAGAACGGCACAAGGATATGAAAGGCCGTGAATGAAATAAAACACCTGTCGGCACATGGGAGCATGAATCCAAGGTCGCGGTCTACCAGTACTGACGTCACAGAGGAGGGTGGTGTTGGAGTCGTGAAGGGAGAAGTGTTCTCATCGGAGGGACGTACAGGATGTCCTACATGCTTGATACACTGAATCCTGTCGTTGGGCTTCAGCCAGGGCGTTGTAATCCAATCGCAGTTGAACGGCTGCCAACGTGTTACTTGACAGGGCATCGGCAACGGGATTCATTTTCCCAGGAACGTATTGAAGGGTGCAATTGTATTCAGCCACGGCGGTGAGATGTCGGCGTTGACGGGCGGACCAGGCGTCAGACTGTCGAGTGAAGGCGTGCACCAGAGGCATGTGGTCTGTGCGAATGACGAAGGGCGTACCTTCTAAGAAATGGCGAAAGTGATGGACAGCCAAGTGCACCGCCAGCAATTCTCGATCGAAGGTAGAATAACCCGATTCTGCTTTGGATAGTTTTCTGCTGAAGAAGGCCAATGGGCGGGGCGAGCCGTTGACCACCTGCTCGAGTACTGCACCAATAGCAATGTCGCTGGCATCAGTGGAGAGAAGGAGAGGGGTATGTGGGATAGGAAAAGTGAGAGCCGCAGCAGTTGATAGGGCCTTCTTTGCATTGCAGAGGGCTGCTTCTTGAAGGGGACCCCACTTCAGGTCCTTTGGCTTACCCTTGAAGGAGGCGTAGAGGGGAACAAGAGTGGCGGCAATGGCTGGCAGAAAACGGTGATAATAGTTGATCATGCCCAAGAATTCCTGCAGAGCTTTGACGGTCGAGGGCGCGGGGAAGTTCTGAACGGCTGCTACCTTCTCAGGGAGGGGATGGACTCCTTCAGGAGTGATACGGTGCCCTAAGAACAACACTTCGTTGGCGCCAAAGGTACACTTGTCGTACCGGACTACAAGGCTGTTTTGTTGCAGGCGGTCAAGCACGATGCGCAGGTGACGGAGGTGTTCCTCTTTTGAGGGAGGAGAACATAAGTATGTCGTCCACATAACATACACAGAAAGGGAGGTCCCCTAAGATGCCATTCATGAGATGTTGAAACATGGCCCCAGCAATACGAAGGCCAAAAGCGGATTAATTGAAGGTGAATGTACCAAACAGAGTGGTGATGGAAGTCTTGGGGATGTCTTCTGGGTTCATAGGCACCTGATAATACCCCTTCAGGAGGTCGAGCGTAGAGAAAACCTTCGCTTTTTGCAGGTAGGAGGTCACGTCGACAATGTTTGGGAGGGGGTAGTGATCCGGTTCTGTTTGCATGTTCAGGCGCCTGTAATCCCCGCATGGACGGAGGGAGCCGTCTTTCTTTAGAACGATGTGTAAGGGTGACGACCATGGGCTGGAGGCCTTTTGGCAAAGGCCCATTTTCTCCATTTCGGCGAACGTCTGTTTGGCGGCTGCCAATCGTTCCGGTGCCAGACTTCTGAATTTTGCGAAGACTGGGGGTCCCATCGTCTTGATAGGGTGATAAATAACGTGCTTGGCAGGAACCGTGGGCTTTGGCGAAGTTCTGGACGGAAAACTTCTGGGTACGACGTGAGGAGGTGGCCGTAGGCATCCGTGGGTCCGCTGATGTGGAGAGCCAGGTTAGAGGGGGCGGGTTGAAGAGGTGTCGACAAGTACGAGTCTGCGTTGACCAATCGTCGGTGGGCAACATTGACCAGAAGGTGGAAATGAGAGAGGAAATCCGCACCGAGGATTGGCAATGTGACGTCAGGAACAAGAATCTTCCAATTGAATTTACCGTTTCCGAACGATAATGTGAGGTTCTCGTAACCGTAGGTGGCTATCGCAGATCCGTTGGCAGCTACCAAGCGGACGTCGGCCGATGTAGACAGACTACGTCGTGTCTACAGGAGTTTCCTTGGCAAAAGAGAACGACAAACACCCCTGTCTACCAAAAATTGCACGCCCGTTCCTGCATCCTGTAAAAAAAAAAATTAGAAACACGAGAGGCCACCGCCACGAGCGATGGCCTACTTACACATTGTTTTGGCCAGTGACAATCCTTGGCACATTTCTTCGTGGTTGCCCCGAATCCGAAGTGGTAGTAGCAAAACTGCGGCAGGTGGGAGGGTAGTAAGTAGCTGTAGAAGTCGTTTGTTGGGGGGGCGCGAGCGAGTGGTGGGTGGCTTTGTCGCCGCTTCGGCACGTCACGGGGTAGGCGTGTATGTCCTACGGCTTTCACGTCAGCTTCAGTTGACGTTGAATAGGCATCCTCTTCGTCAGGGGTGGAGGCGTTGATGGAGATCTGGAAGTGGCTGTCCATAAGGGCGTCGGCTTTGGTCATCAAGACCTTTATGGGTAAACTATCGACATCGGGTATGGCAGCGCGTGTAGGTCCGGGGTAAACGGCGTATCCAAAGGGCACGAAGTAGGTTCACCTCACGAGGAGAGTCGTCTGCGGCAGGTTGAAGGCGAGTGATACTGGTCATTTCCCTGAGGGCAAGCGAAGCACTTTGGTCTCCCCACGGTTATTGCGAGAGCTGAAAAAGCTTTGCTACACGGGCGGCTGGCGACGGCAAGTACTGCTGCAGAAGGTATGTTTTGAGGGCGTCATACGCTATTGGCGTGTCTCCTTGTTCACAAAGCCAGTCGGATATTTCCGGGAAGGTGTCCTCGGGTATCGCCGCGAGAACATAATCTGGTTTGGTGGTTGAGTGAGTCATGCCCTTGATGCAAAACTGGACTTCTGCGCGCTGGAACCAAGCAAACGCCTCTCCGCTGGTGAACGATGAGAGTTTGAACGGGCCAGCCACAGCGCCAACGTCCGTAGAGTCTGCCATAGTACCAATGATGGAGGGGCGAGGGGGTGGGGGTGGAAGGCGGTGGGAGCGAGTCGACTTCCGGGGTCACCAATGTGACGAGCCGAGAGCAACGTTGTGACTCAAAGGCAGGAAGCAATCAACTGAGTAATTTTATCAAAGAACACTCGCCTTTATATACAAAACCTCAAGGCAACAGGAATTTTCATGTTCACAAGACAGACAATGTTACAGAGGGGATACGCAGACATGTATATTCAGGTTCTTTTTAGAACGAGGGAAGAGCGCAGATACAAGCAAAATATATACAAAATAATTTATGTACGATCGTGTGACGCACGGCTGGTACTGAGCGAAAGCCTTTAAGATTGGGAGATTATTTCCCCCTTTTTGAGGCTAAACAAAATTAGCTACAAAAATAATACGAAATATATTTAAATTTTATAATGCCTTTATAAGTTCTTTCCCCTTTTTAAGCAAAACAGAATTATGTACGAAAATAGTGTAAAATATATTAAAATTTTATAATTACTCTAGGAGGTCTTTCCCCTTTTGAAGCAAAACAAAATTAGCTACGAAAGTTGTATAATATATATTGAAATTTTATAATTATTCTAGTAGTTCATTCTCGTTTTTAAACAAAACAAAATTAGCTACGAAAATAGTATAAAATATATTTAAATTTCATAATTACTCTAGGAGATCTTTCCCGTTTTTAAGCAAAACAAAAATAGCTAAGAAAGTTGTATGAAATATATTAAAATTTTATAATTACTATAGGAGGTCTTTCCCCCTTTTAAGTAAAAGAAAATTAGGTACTGAAATAATACAAAATATATTCAAATTTTATAATTAGTTTAGAAGTTTTTCCTCTTTTTAAGCAAACAAAATTAGTCACGAAAATAGTACAAAATATATTCAAATTTTATAATTACTTTAGTTCTTTCTTCATTGTTTTACGTAAACTGTTAAAACTTAATTACTCAATGGAAAATTCTCCGTACAAATATACTGTTCTCAGCCGTATTTCAGTAAAATAAGGGCGACCGTAATTTTACTCTACTTTGTTATTATCTTCTACGGGTTGGTGACCGTAATACCACTCCATCGCGTCGATATCTCCGTTTTTAAAATGGTAAATGCTTGGCAGTATTTATTCCAGGATCTTTACCATTTTTTTTACGGCAAATTTTAATAATCCATTATATCTGCCAAAGATAACTTTATTCATTTTTATTTTATTTAAGTGGCGTATATATGGTTTTAAGTGGGTGTATATTTCATTTGAGTGGGCGTATATTTTGTTTGAAGTGGATGTATGTTCTACTTGAGTGGGGCGTATATATTGTTTAAGTGGGCATATATATGGTTGTAACTGGGTTTATATCTTATTTAAGTGGGCGCATATATCGTAAGAACTGGGTGTATATTTTATTTGAGCGTCTATATATATTGTTTTAGGTGGGTGTATATTTTATTTGAGTGTCCGTATATATTCTTTTAAGTAGGAGTAGATTTTATATACATGGGCGTGTATATTGTTTAAGGGGTTATATATATTGTTTAAGTGGGCTTTTATATGTTTTTATTTTTACTGGGTGTATAATTTATTCAAGTGGGCTTATATATTGTTTTAATTGGGTATATCTTTTATTCAAGTGGACGTATATTTATCTGTGATTCAATCAGTATTCATCTCTTCTGAGTATGACGAAGGAAATCATGTTTGAAATTTTTGCTAGACCCGAGAGTAGCTCAGATTTTCAGACGTGAACAGGCGAGCTGAGATTAGGTTGAAATTTCATTTCAGAAACTGAAAAAAAGAGTAATTTTCACGAAGACTGAAACCAGGAATTCATTCCATCTTATTTAGTTCTGGCTTCAAATTAAGTAATAGGAATGTGGAATGGTATTCCGGGTTTCTCTTGTAAGGTAGGAATT
>NC_090766.1:35249017-35252079 GCF_036898095.1 Palaemon carinicauda | reverse complement strand
GAGCACAGTTGAGAGAAGGATCAATAATATTTGATGTCATTTCAATGAGCACAGTTGAGAGAAGGATCAATAATATTTTGATGTCATTTCAATGAGCACAGTTGAGAGAAGGATCAATAATATTTGATGTCATTTCAATGAGCACAGTTGAGAGAAGGATCAATAATATTTATGTCATTTCAATGAGCACAGTTGAGAGAAGGATCAATAATATTTATGTCATTTCAATGAGCACAGTTGAGAGATGGATCAATAATATTGATGTCATTTCAATGAGCACAGTTGAGAGAAGGATCAATAATATTTGATGTCATTTCAATGAGCACAGTTGAGAGATGGATCAATAATATTTTATGTCATTTCAATGAGCACAGTTGAGAGATGGATCAATAATATTATGTCATTTCAATGAGCACAGTTGAGAGAAGGATCAATAATATTGATGTCATTTCAATGAGCACAGTTGAGAGAAGGATCAATAATATTATTTCATTTCAATGAGCACAGTTGAGAGAAGGATCAATAATATTTGATTTCATTTCAATGACACAGTTGAGAGATGGATCAATAATATTTTATGTCATTTCAATGAGCACAGTTGAGAGAAGGATCAATAATATTTTATGTCATTTCAATGAGCACAGTTGAGAGAAGGATCAATAATATTTTATGTCATTTCAATGAGCACAGTTGAGAGATGGATCAATAATATTTATGTCATTTCAATGAGCACAGTTGAGAGAAGGATCAATAATATTTTATGTCATTTCAATGAGCACAGTTGAGAGATGGATCAATAATATTTTATGTCATTTCAATGAGCACAGTTGAGAGATGGATCAATAATATTTTATGTCATTTCAATGAGCACAGTTGAGAGATGGATCAATAATATTTTATGTCATTTCAATGAGCACAGTTGAGAGAAGGATCAATAATATTGATGTCATTTCAATGAGCACAGTTGAGAGAAGGATCAATAATATTTATGTCATTTCAATGAGCACAGTTGAGAGATGGATCAATAATATTTGATTTCATTTTAATGACCACAGTTGAGAGAAGGATCAATAATATTTGATGTCATTTCAATGAGCACAGTTGAGAGAAGGATCAATAATATTTGATTTCATTTTAATGACCACAGTTGAGAGAAGGATCAATAATAATTGATGTCATTTCAATGAGCACAGTTGAGAGAAGGATCAATAATATTTGATTTCATTTCAATGAGCACAGTTGAGAGATGGATCAATAATATTTTATGTCATTTCAATGAGCACAGTTGAGAGAAGGATCAATGATATTTGATGTTATTTTAATGAGCACAGTTGAGAGAAAGATCAATGATATTTGATGTCATTTCAATGAGCACAGTTGAGAGAAGGATCAATGATATTTGATGTCATTTAAATGAGCACAGTTGAGAGAAGGATCAATAATATTTGATGTCATTTCAATGAGTACAGTTGAGAGATGGATTGATGTTATTTGATGTCATTTCAATGAGACGGTCGAGAGAAGTGGTCAACATTATTTGATGCCATTTCAATGTATATGGCCGAGGGGGAAGAAATACGTTGGTGCCGTTGAAAATAACTATTTGCGAAATATTCCTGCCATAAGAATTGGATGGTTAAGATCTTTAAAGATATTACAAGAAAAGGTCAAAAATGTTCAGTTTGGGATTGAAGCATCAATAAGAGTATATGAGGTGGTTCGACCATGTGGAAAGAATGAAGAACGATTGGTTGGTGTTAAAACTATAGAATTAAGAGGTTTTAGGAGGTAAAAGAAGAAGGAGGAATAAGATCTGCTGAATAGATTACGTGAAAGACTTACGGGAACAGATCGTCTAGACTAGAGGGAGTACAAGATAATAATGAATTGTGCGGTGTGTAGTGGGGGTTCAGTGTGGCTGTGATGGGATTTACTTGGATAAGTATGACTGGATAAGGGTTACAGTGTGAATATAGCAGACACTGCCTTTTTTTTCTCTTTTTAGGGGTCACACTCTTATAAAAGAGCCTAATTCAATGTTGAAGTATATAAACACACAATTTTCCCTCTCCTCTTCTTTAAACTGTCCCTCGTTTCAGAGTCTTTTCTTTCCAAAGAGGGACGAATCACAGTCAACAACTAAACAAAAACAACAACCTTTTTAGTATCTTGCCATGACACACCACATTCTTCCAGCATTAGGGGAGTTTACAACCATTTCCGCTCCAACGATGAAGCAGCCTTTTTGCTTGCCCGAGATAAGAGAAAAAAAATAGTGGAAAATTGTGAGGCTGTAAACTAGGAAAACATTCTTTCTGGTCTCCTTGTATTCACGAGCCATCTGCTCAAGTTATGAAGTCTGTGCCGAATGAAGGAGAGGAGAGAGAGAGAGAGAGAGGAGAGAGACGAGAGAGAGAGAGAGGAGAGAGAGAGAGAGAGAGAGTGTTACAAGGATTTTGGATGTCTCAAAGATTTTGTAGTCTATCCCCTGAGAACACCATTTGCTCTTGGGTTAGAGCGATTTGGTTTGAACGTTTAGAGAGTTTTTACGATCTTGTCTTACTGAATTCTTGCATTCGTTTACCGTGTTACTGTTCACTACGTCCCGCTGGAAGTCTGTTCGCATATATTTCCTATTTTGTATGTAAAGAAATTACTTGGTGATGCAAGGACGAAAATGACTTAAAGGAACCCTTTACGAAATATATCACTTGAGGGTACACTCGGGCACACTTCTATCTTATTTCTCTTCATCTTGTTTTGTTAAATTTTTTGTAGTTTATAAAGGAAATATTTATTGTAATGTTACTGTTCTTAAAATATTTTATTTGTCCTTGTTTCCATTCCTCACTGAGCTATTTTCCTTGTTGCAGCCCCTGGGCTTATAGCATCCTGCTTTTCCAACTAGGGTTGAAGCTTTTAAGTAATAATAATAATAATAATAATAATAATAATGATAATAATAATAATAATAATAATAATAGCTGTCTTGAATAAGAGATTACTTGCCAAATTACCTTGATAGAGAAGGCTTCCCTAATCGGTAAAACTTCAAAAGTTCA
>NC_090766.1:35236517-35244017 GCF_036898095.1 Palaemon carinicauda | reverse complement strand
TAGCCCAATGATGAAGGAAATAAGGAAATAAATAAACAACAGAAGTAATAAACAACTGAAATAAAAGATTTTATGAACAGTAACATGTACGTTTAAAAGGTTTAAAGGCCGCTCATGAATGGCAGGGGCATAGGACCCTGACATTGCCTTATCAAGCAGGGCAATGCCCTACAGATTGACCATATATACATATGATCAGCGTCCAAGCTCCCTCTCCATCCAAGCTAGGACAAAGGAGGGCCAGGCAATGGCTGCTGATGACTCAGCAGCTAAACCTATAGGCTCCCCCAAACACCTCATCCTTATCTCACAAGGAGAGTGAGGTTGCAGCGACCAAGGAAACTAACCAGTTTGAGCTAAACTCGAACCCCAGTCTGGCGTTCACCACTCAGGGATGTTACCACATCGGCCACCACGACCCTAAACACCAATAAAATACAAAAATCTCGATCAATTGATTTATCAAACTATGATTTTATTCCCCTATAACAGGTGTTCGTTCTATCACATTACCCTTAACCTTTTGGACTCCCACTTATCACTCTTATCACCGCCCTTTGAAACCCGATTCTCTTCTCCCTTTGAACTAAATCCAATAAGGAAATATTGCCATTTTCAGGAATACCAGCGCAGGCTTTGGTTTCCACATGGAACGCCTCGTGTCAACGTTCCATGCAGCCTGGAATCAGATACCCTTCTGGAATATTGAATTTAACTGGTTTTTATTACCAATTTTTCAATCTGGAATCAGATTCCTTTCTGGAATATTGAATTTAACTAATTTTTATTTTCCGTCTTTCAGACTGGAATCAGATTCCTTTCGGGAATATTGAATTTAACTAATTTTTATTACCAATTTTTCAATCTGGAATCAGATTCCTTTCGGGAATAATGAATTTACCTAATTTTTGTTTTCCATTTTTCAACCTGGAGTCAGATTAGTTTCAGGAATATTTAATTTATCTAATTTCTCATTCACCATCTTTCAATCTGGAATCACATTGCTTTCGGGAATATTAAATTTAACGCACTTTTATTCCAATTTTTCAATCTGGAATCAGATTCATTTCAGTAATAATGAATTTGTCTACTTTTTTTCGCCTTTCAATCTGGAATCAGATTTCTTCCAGGAATATTGAATCTAATTTTTTATTTTCTATTTTTCAATCCATCAACCAAATTTAAAGGTCGATCATGTATGGCACAGGCAAGGGACAGTGACAATTTCCTAGCTAGCAGGACAATGCCCAAGAGACTAACCATATATAAATATGATCAGACCCCAAGCACCCTCTCCACATATCGAGACCAGGAGGGGCTAGGCAATGGCTGCTGATGACTCAGCAGGTAGATCTATTGGTTCCCACAAACCAACCCCCATCCTTAGCTTACAAGGATGGTGAGGTTACAGACAATAGAAGAAACCATCGAGTTTCAGCGGGACTCGACCTCCCTTCTAGCAGAATGCCAGGCAGGGACGTTCCCAATAGGCCAACGTCTTTGTAGTATACCCAACTGTACATTGGCCATTTCTATATAGGCGACGATCGCGTAGATTTACAAGGTATTATTATTATTATTATTATTATTTTTATTATTATCATTATTATTATTATTATTATGATTATTATTATTATCATTATTATTACTTGCTAAGCTACAACCCTAGTTCGAAAAGCAGGATGCTATAAGCCCAGGGACCCAAACAGGGAAAATAGCTCAGTGAGGTAAGGAAAAAAGGAAAAATAAAATACTTCAATAACAGCAACAACATTAAAATAAATATTTCCTATATAAACTATAAAACTTTAACAAAACAAGAAATAGAGAAACCAGACAGAACAGAGCGTCCGAGTGTACCCCCAAGCAAGAGAACTCTAACCCAAGACAGTGGAAGACCATGGTACAGAGGCTATGGCACTACCCAAGACCAGAGAACACTGTTTTGATTTTGGAGTGTCCTTCTCCTAGAAGAGCTGCTTACCATAGCTGAAGAGTCTCTTCTACCCTTACCAAGAGGAAAATAGCCACAGAACAATTACAGTGCAGTAGTTAACCCCTTGAGAGGAGAGAAGAAGAATTGTTTTGCAAGAGCCCGTGTCTAGTCGAAAGGACCAGGCAATGTACAACGACGATTATATTTGTGAAATTCATCTTTTTTTTATAAATTGATAAGGACATGTGTTAATGAACGATCTTTCTCCATATATAACAAAAATCTCACAGCATCGTTCAAGTTCTAACACATGCAAAAAAAAAAATGGCACTCAAACCACAGAACCTATTTTGAAACATGTTACTTAATTCAATTTAGCACAAATACAATAAGAGATAAAACTTAACAAATTTCTCTATCATATAGCTGATGGAATTTAATTCTAATTAATATATAACTAAATGTATTGTGCATTATTCATACGAATGAATTATAAAAGATAGAAAACTATACTCAAATTTCTTTAATGAGGAGCATTTGCACTAACTTGCAGGGGTGCCCTTTTAGCTCGGAAAAGTTTCCTAATAGCTGATTGATTGAACAAGATAATTCTAACCAATTAGCTAGTAGGAAACTTTTCCGAGCTAAAAGGGCCCCCCTGCGAGTCAGTGCAAATGCGCCTCATTAAAATAAAATTGGGTATAGTAACAAGGTGTTAAATACCTCCAATGGCACCAAGTGAGTAGCTATCCCCGGGCGTAGAATACGTCAGCTGGTGTTCAAAGGATAAGGAAATCCTAACGAGCTTTCCTCGGAGTCTGAACATTCAATAAACTATCCAATAATGGTACCAGTCAGGTTAAAAAGACACCAGTCCAAGTCAGGAGATTCGATTGTAATCACCTTTGTGAGACCCAAATTGAATGGCAGGTTTTCAGTGGGAAATTCCCACGATCACTATTAGCTTTGCTTTGAAATCCGTATGGAATTATTCTCTCTCTCTCTCTCTCTCTCTCTCTCTCTCTCTCTCTCTCTCTCTCTCTCTCTCTCTCTCTCTCTCTCTCTCTCTCTCTCTGAATCCCAGACCATTCAGATGCATCCCAGATCATCCAAGACTGGAAGATGCAAAATACACCGGAAGATGCATTAGCAACTCTCTGGTGGATATAGGAGGTGCCTCACACTGAGGGACCTGGGGGAACCCAAACAAAAAATAAGGCAATAAGGTAAGGCTCTCTCTCTCTCTCTCTCTCTCTCTCTCTCTCTCTCTCTCTCTCTCTCTCTCTCTCTCTCTCTCTCTCTCTCTCTCTATATATATATATATATATATATATATATATATATATATATATATATATATATATATATATATATATATATATATATATATATATATATATATAGGGGCACCAAACTAGTTCCAACATGAAGACAATTTTAATATAGACGAAAGGGTGGAAAGTTTGAACATATTTGATTTACAAACTCGACGACTAAAATGACAGCTAATATACCCATTCGTAATTCTTAAAGGAATAACAAATGTAGATTACAAAAATCTATTCACGTTTAGAACAAATCAGTCCAGAGGTGATGGACACAAACTGGAATTAAAAAGATACAACACCACTCAATGTGGCAATTTCTTTACATACAAAATATTAAATACATGGAACAGACTTCCAGCGGATGTAATGAACAGTAACATGGTAAACAAATCGCTCTACCCAGGAGCAAATGGAGTCTCCGCGGATGGACTGAAAACTCTTTGAGACATCCAAAATCCCTGTAACATGAAATCAAATCAAACGAAACATACAATGATTAAGCAACGAAACTGTTGGCACTGATAGGAAATTTTGATTAGCGTTTTATTAGCATTTTTTCCCAGGAATAAGAGACCCTCGTTTTCTGACTTATGCTATATTTAAACTATTAAAATGATTGAAAGATCAACTTTGACATTCATCAACTCGGAAAGAATATATCCAAAAAAATCATCAAACTATAAATGAAGAGATTTGTGCGGTCGGGGGTTTCTACTATATACCTATAAAGGATATTTTTTCCCAAATATGCAAATTGACAACAGCAATGATGTCATCTATTGCCGAATAAAAAAAGAAAAGACCATTTACTACTTATTTATGCGCCATTCTGTCACGGTACGAGATTCGGTTCCAGCTTTTATATAGCCACTGCGGCTATAACGCTATCTATTGAGAAAAAAATACACCACACGGCTACAACGCCATCTATTAAGGAAAAAATACACCACTTATTAGATCATCTGTAAGGGAGAAAAACCCCTATGAATGACTTGTTTACGACTCATTCTGCTACTATAAGGGAATATCATTGCCCCATGAAGTCTAACAAGTATCAAAACATGGGAGCAGATACAGCCTCGTTAACAAAACTTCTGTAGTAGTAATAGTAGTAGTAGTAGTAGAGTTGTTTACAACCATGAGCGTTAAATTGAGTATCGTGTTCCTTTGTCTTTCACTGAGTACCAGAGATTAATATCTTATAAGTTTATTTATTGTTTTTATTAGTTTCTGATTAGATGTTATTGCAAAACATCGTGGCTGTTTCTGATTAAAGGTAATATAGGGAGAGAGAGAGAGAGAGAGAGAGAGAGAGAGAGAGAGAGAGAGAGAGAGAGAGAGAGAGAGAACACGTGTGCAACAGTGTTGTTGTTGGTGAAACTTCAAATGAGAGATAAGAGAGAGTAGATGTGTGTCACTTTAAAAGAGAGAGAGAGAGAGAGAGAGAGAGAGAGAGAGAGAGAGAGAGAGAGAGAGAGAGAGAGATGCGACAGTGTTGGTGTTGGTGTAACTTCAAATGAGAGAGTAGATATTTGTGTAACTTCAAAAGAGAGAGAGAGAGAGAGAGAGAGAGAGAGAGAGAGGAGAGAGAGACCTCCGGCTTAGAGTATTTTTTCACGATCAATTTTTTCTTACTTTGTATCTTATGCTAATTTTTATTTGAAAGTAAAATGATTAAGATTTTTCGACATCCTTTGAGTGTGTGTGTGTGCGTGTGGGTGTGCGTGTGTGTGCGTGTGCGTGCGTGTGTGTTCGTGAATTGGGGAATAGGGAATGGAAGGATCTTGTATTTATCTGATATCTGTATTCGTGTGACAATTCAAGCAAATATTTGCGTCAAAATCTTTGTGTTCAACGTTTGAGTCAACGTCCTCACACAAAATAATATAGGAGAGAAATTTTAAAGTAAAAAATATCACCAAAAGGTAAATTTCAGGTAAAAATATCACAAACAATGTAAATTTAAGGTAAAAATCTCACCAATAAAGTAAATTTACGGTAAAAATATCACCTAAAATGTAAATTTAAGGCAAAAAAATCACCAACAATGTAAATTTCACGTACAAATATCACCAACATTGTATATTAAAGGTAAAAATATCCCCAGCGTTGTGAATCAAAGGTAAAAAATATCACCAACAATGTATATTAAAGGTAAAAATATCACCAACGTTGTGAATCAAAGGTAAAAAATATCACCAACAATGTAAATTTAAGTAAGTAAATAAAAACATAAAAAATACCTTGAACAAAACAATTTCTTACGTAATTAACGCCGTTAATGTCATGGCTCACTTAACGCAAATAGCTAACCAAATAAAAAGACCGAGAAATCAAAACAAAAACATCTTTTTCTGGAGTTTATCATAAGTCACGGTGCGTTCAGTGTCTCCACCCCGGTACGCGACGAACGCTTCTTGTCAACACAAAAAACATAAGAATCTCATGTCCCTCGTGTGGCTTCCCTGGGAAATTTATGACGAATGTGATATCCTTCGGACATTGTTTACGATTAGCTATTAACTTTTCACATCAACTGTGTGGGACTATTACTCGCATAAACCAGCAAGAGAGAGAGAGAGAGAGAGAGAGAGAGAGAGAGAGAGAGAGAGAGAGAGAGAGAGAGTGAGTATCTATTCCTATTCAAGTAGCTCTTCCGATTTAAACTGACAGATGTTGGGAGTAGCTGACGAGAAGTAAAAGTCTGAAGGAAAAGATTCTTTACAGAGAGAGAGAGAGAGAGAGAGAGAGAGAGAGAGAGAGAGAGAGAGAGAGAGAGAGAGAGAGAGAGAGAGAGAGAGAGTATTTATTCCTGTTCAAGTGGCTCTTCCGTTTTAAACTGACAGATGTTGGGAGTAGCTGACAAGAGGTAAAAATTTGAAGGAAATGGTCCTTTAGAGAGAGAGAGAGAGAGAGAGAGAGAGAGAGAGAGAGAGAGAGAGAGAGAGAGAGAGAGAGAGAGAGAGAGAACACTTCCGTGTACTAAAAAAATGAGGACAATTATGACTAGTATATATGAGAGGAATATTAATGATTAAAAACAAATTGTAAAGAACGTGGCCTTCCACAAGTGCCATCGTAATTTTCTGTACTGTCAGCGGACAAAATAGACAGGATTTATGTGCGGTCGTAAGTGTCAAAGACAGGAGAGCAGTGGAGAAAAATAGTCGAAAAAAAAATACGATAAAAGAACTCTGTTCTTTAAGCAATAAAAAATGGAATTATTGCCTTTTCATATTTCTGTTCTTGAAGGAAAAAAAAGGAAGTATTAAATAATTAAAAATATCTTACAAACCGTAACAACACTGAAATAGATCTTTCATAAATTATAAAAAGTTAAAAAAAAAAAGGAAGATAAATAAGATAGAATAGTATGCCCGAGTGTACCCTCAAACAGGCTTACACAAACCTCCCATCTCTAGCTGACAAGGATGGTGAGGTTGCAGACACTACTAAAACTATAAGAGTTTGAGCGGATCTCGACCTCACGTCCTGCAGATCGCGAAACAAGGACGTTTCCAATAGGCTACCACGTGTCTTTAGGTCAATGTGATCACCCCAATTATTTCAAAAACCATCTGGATCCTTCTTATATCCTAATTGACTTCTTGCTCGTTAAAGGATCCTTTGAACCAAAAGATCTTTTATCCATTGGCAAAGTAAAGGTCTTTCAATTTTAGGCCTATCTGTTGCTGAAAGATCTCCATATTTTCCTTAATAGGCTTTATGCCTACAGCAAAAACTTTTTGAGTATTGAGGAAAATGATTCTTCCAGTACATATGATAAAACTATAATGAAATGAAACTATAAGAGAGATTACTCAAATGTCATATGTGGATGAGATTATGGTCAGGAGTAGATGGAGATGATTTGGGTATGCTCTTCCCACTCCCCAAGAAAGATTAGTTCACCAATCTTTCAACTGGGTTCCACAAGGCACTAGCCAAATCGTTCAATTTTAACTCACTTTATGCAAATATTTTTAAGCAGAGCACAAAGTCTTCGTACATGATTGCATCTACGGTAATTTAATTCCTTGATTTACGTTTAACAAATACCAAGTTAAATTCTTTAAATTTGATATACGTATCATCAACTTTAAAGACCGAAATTTTATACAAAACATTATTACGATTTTAACAACTGCTTCATGAGTTAAAATTTAATTTCTCTGGGCTCACAAATATAAAAAACAAAGCGTTTGTACATCGTTCCATCTACATAAATTTGGTTAC
>NC_090766.1:35224017-35234017 GCF_036898095.1 Palaemon carinicauda | reverse complement strand
ATATATATATATATATATAAATATGTATACACACATATATATATCTGTGTGTGTATTATCTTTTTTGACATGTTTTCAGACATATTCGGATATGACCGCATCAATTAGTTCCTAGAAAAAATGGATTGATATATTTTTTATCTAAATCTATTTCTAAGGATGCAATCGAAATGAACCTTTTAATTTCTTTTATATAATCATTGAAACTGTCCTTTTCAGAATTTATTTTGACTAAGAAGTGTACTTATAAAGGACAATATCTCCCTTTTCTAAAGTTTACAAGTTTTCAAACTTTTTTTTTTGATAACTCGTTATAAAATTATCCCTTTCAAAAGTTTTTTTTTAATGTTATTACTGTAAAGATATTTTATTTTGATGTTTATTACTTCTCTTGTAGATTATTTATTTACTTGTTTCCTTTCCTCACTGGACTATTTTCCCCAATTTGAGGTCTTGAACTTGTAGCATCTTGCTTTTCCAACTAGGGTTATATCTTAGCAATTAATAACAATAATATTAATAAGAAGAAGAAGAAGAAGAAGAAGAAGAAGAAGAAGAAGAAGAATAACAATAATAATAATAATAATAATAATAATAATAATAATAATAATAATAATAATAATAATAATAATAATAATAATAATAATAGTGAAAAATCTTATCGTTAAGTTAATCTAATATTTTTCGAAAAATTGCAAGAAATTCTAATATCAAAACCTCTTCAGAAATCAGTTTGAATCTCCCCCTCTCAAGTTATGCAGAACTTGAAGTTCTCCATTTCTAAAACAAGAACATCAAAAGAACCCTTTCAAAACATAGGAAATGGAAAAGGGTGCTGCCCAAAAGCTTCAGAAATGGTTGAAAATGAAGGAGAAGCTGCAACCCTCTCTACAAAGGATCCACTGAGCAAGAAGAATCGATCATTCAGACAAAAGGCAGCTGCGACAATAAACAAGAAGTCCTTTGAACTTCGCCTGAACAGGATACTGTACTTCTTTCCCCCTGTTCACTGTGAATCCCTGAGGAGACACAAAGCCAAAAAGGACCTGTTTGTTCAGTTCATGCAAATATCCAGGGGATATTGAGTTAATAAATACATAACCATGATGCGGTGCTCTGTATATACAACGTAACCATGACACAGTTCCCTGTAAATACTACGTAACCATGGTGCAGTGCCCTGTAAAAACTACGTAACCATGGTGCAGTGCCCTGTAAATACTACGTAACCATGGCGCAGTGCCCTGTAAATACTACCTAACCATGGCGCAGTGCCCTGTAAATTCTACCTAACCATGGCGCAGTGCCCTGTAAATACTACGTAACCATGGCGCAGTGCCCTGTAAATGCTACGTAACCATGGCGCAGTGCCCTGTATATACTACGTAACCATGGCGCAGTGCCCTGTAAATGCTACATAACCATGGAGCAGTGCCCTGTAAATACTAGGTAACCATGGCGCAGTACCCTGTAAATACTACCTAACCATGACGCAGTGCCCTGTAAATACTACGTAACCATGGCGCAGTGCCCTGTAAATACTACGTAACCATGGCGCAGTGCCCTGTATATACTACGTAACCATGGCGCAGTGCCCTGTAAATACTACCTAACCATAGCGCAGTTCCCTATAAATGCTACGTAACCATGACGCAGTGCCCTGTAAATACTACGTAACCATGGCGCAGTGCCCTGTAAATACTACGTAACCATGGCGCAGTGCCCTGTATATACTACGTAACTATGGCGCAGTGCCCTGTAAATACTACCTAACCATGGGCTGTAAATGCTACGTAACCATGGCGCAGTGCCCTGTAAATGCTACCTAACCATGGCGCAGTTCCCTGTAAATGCTACGTAACCATGGCCCAGTGCCCTGTAAATGCTACGTAACCATGGCCCAGTGCCCTGTAAATGCTACGTAACCATGGCCCAGTGCCCTGTAAATGCTACGTAACCATGGCCCAGTGCCCTGTAAATGCTACGTAACCATGGCCCAGTGCCCTGTAAATGCTACGTAACCATGGCGCAGTGCCCTGTAAATGCTACGTAACCATGGCCCAGTGCCCTGTAAATGCTACGTAACCATGGCGCAGTGCCCCGTAAATGCTACCTAACCATGGCGCAGTGCCCTGTAAATGCTACGTAACCATGGCGCAGTGCCCCGTAAATGCTACCTAACCATGGCCCAGTGCCCTGTAAATGCTACCTAACCATGGCGCAGTTCCCCGTAAATGCTACGTAACCATGGCCCAGTGCCCTGTAAATGCTACGTAACCATGGCGCAGTTCCCCGTAAATGCTACGTAACCATGGCCCAGTGCCCTGTAAATGCTACGTAACCATGGCGCAGTGCCCTGTAAATGCTACCTAACCATGGCGCAGTTCCCTGTAAATGCTACGTAACCATGGCCCAGTGCCCCGTAAATGCTACCTAACCATGGCCCAGTGCCCTGTAAATGCTACGTAACCATGGCCCAGTGCCCCGTAAATGCTACCTAACCATGGCCCAGTGCCCTGTAAATGCTACCTAACCATGGCGCAGTTCCCCGTAAATGCTACGTAACCATGGCCCAGTGCCCTGTAAATGCTACGTAACCATGGCGCAGTTCCCCGTAAATGCTACGTAACCATGGCCCAGTGCCCTGTAAATGCTACGTAACCATGGCGCAGTGCCCTGTAAATGCTACCTAACCATGGCGCAGTTCCCTGTAAATGCTACGTAACCATGGCGCAGTGCCCTGTAAATGCTACGTAACCATGGCCCAGTGCCCTGTAAATGCTACGTAACCATGGCGCAGTGCCCTGTAAATGCTACCTAACCATGGCGCAGTTCCCTGTAAATGCTACGTAACCATGGCGCAGTGCCCTGTAAATGCTACATAACCATGGCGCAGTGCCCTGTAAATACTACGTAACCATGGCGCAGTGCCCTGTAAATGCTACCTAACCATGGCGCAGTTCCCTGTAAATGCTACGTAACCATGGCGCAGTGCCCTGTAAATGCTACCTAACCATGGCGCAGTTCCCTGTAAATGCTACGTAACCATGGCGCAGTGCCCTGTAAATGCTACGTAACCATGGCGCAGTGCCCTGTAAATGCTACCTAACCATGGCGCAGTGCCCTGTAAATGCTACGTAACCATGGCCCAGTGCCCTGTAAATGCTACCTAACCATGGCCCAGTGCCCTGTAAATGCTACCTAACCATGGCGCAGTGCCCTGTAAATGCTACGTAACCATGGCCCAGTGCCCTGTAAATGCTACGTAACCATGGCGCAGTGCCCTGTAAATGCTACCTAACCATGGCGCAGTGCCCTGTAAATGCTACGTAACCATGGCCCAGTGCCCTGTAAATGCTACGTAACCATGGCCCAGTGCCCTGTAAATGCTACGTAACCATGACGTAAATATACTATGATATATATATGTTATAAATTGTAAGATTGTAAATATGTATTTCATAATAAAAGATGAAAAAAAGTCTAAATACAACGTATCCATGACATAGTGCTTTATAAAAACTAAAATAAATGAGAGTTAATTCGATTGACTGATAGAGTTATCTGGTATCCTGACAAATAATAACCTCTGGATTTGATTGATTGATTCATTAAAAGTTATCTGGCATCCTGACAAAATAATAACCCCTGGATTTAATTGACTGATTGATTGGGAGTTATCTGGTATCCTGACACAATAATAACCTCTGGATTTGATTGATTGATTAATTAGGAGTTATCTGGCATCCTGACAAAATAATAACCTCTGGATTTGATTGATTGATTGATTAGGAGTTATCTGGTATCCTGACACAATAATAACCTCTGGATTTAATTGATTGATTGATTAGGAGTTATCTGGCATCCTGAAACAATAATAACCTCTAGATTTAATTGATTGATTGATTAGGAGTTATCTGGCATCCTGACACAATAATAACCTCTAGATTTAATTGATTGATTGATTAGGAGTTATCTGGCATCCTGACACAATAATAACCTCTGGATTTAATTGATTGATTGATTAGGAGTTATCTGGCATCCTGACACAATAATAACCTCTGGATTTAATTGATTGATTGATTAGGAGTTATCTGGCATCCTGACACAATAATAACCTCTAGATTTAATTGATTGATTGATTAGGAGTTATCTGGCATCCTGACACAATAATAACCTCTAGATTTAATTGGTTGATTGATTAGGAGTTATCTGGCATCCTGACACAATAATAACCTCTAGATTTAATTGATTGATTGATTAGGAGTTATCTGGCATCCTGACACAATAATAACCTCTAGATTTAATTGGTTGATTGATTAGGAGTTATCTGGCATCCTGACACAATAATAACCTCTGGATTTAATTGATTGATTGATTAGGAGTTATCTGGCATCCTGAAACAATAATAACCTCTAGATTTAATTGATTGATTGATTAGGAGTTATCTGGCATCCTGACACAATAATAACCTCTGGATTTAATTGATTGATTGATTAGGAGTTATCTGGCATCCTGACACAATAATAACCTCTGGATTTAATTGATTGATTGATTAGGAGTTATCTGGCATCCTGACACAATAATAACCTCTAGATTTAATTGATTGATTGATTAGGAGTTATCTGGCATCCTGACACAATAATAACCTCTAGATTTAATTGGTTGATTGATTAGGAGTTATCTGGCATCCTGACACAATAATAACCTCTAGATTTAATTGATTGATTGATTAGGAGTTATCTGGCATCCTGACACAATAATAACCTCTAGATTTAATTGGTTGATTGATTAGGAGTTATCTGGCATCCTGACACAATAATAACCTCTAGATTTGATTGATTGAAATACTGTGAAAGTCATTTCGATAATGGCATTGTCACCTTCATTAAGCAATTAAACGAAGAGACAAAGGAGATTAATTTCAAAATGAGTAATTCACAACGAATGAAGATATGGAAGAAGCCTATTCTTAGAAGATCCAACATTTCTCAACGTCAGGGGCCAATGAGGCAATTAAACCCGCTACGAAAGTACAAGGAAAGGAACAAGATGGTTTGGACATGTTCTCCGCACTCCCCATGAGAGATTAGTTCACCAAACTTTCAAGAGAGAGAGAGAGAGAGAGAGAGAGAGAGAGAGAGAGAGAGAGAGAGAGAGAGAGAGAGAGAGAGAGAGAGAATGAACCGACTAGAATATAAAGAAAATGCGGGCATATATTTAGTACTACCATGAGAATAAAGTGAGAGAGAGAGAGAGAGAGAGAGAGAGAGAGAGAGAGAGAGAGAGAGAGAGAGAAAGAGAGAGAGAGAGATTGTAACTTAGCCACCTTTACTCAAAACAAAAAATACTTCTACCTCTTTTCAATTCTTTATTTATGTTTCATTTACAAATCCCATATCAACATCATTTTCCTCTACTCCTTATCAGCTATCCAATCTTTACTCTAACGAATACAGGATAAAAAAAAATAAGAATAAAAAAATCATTTGACTATTCATGGCTCAACCTACGTCACAAATGTTGACAAATGGGACAGAATAATAAATTGCCCTGAGAGAATCTCCAAGGTAAGGGATATCATTTCTAAGCCAATAACAAATAAATTATAGCCCTATATCCAGTCTCCTAAATAGGCCTATGGCAATAAAAAGGTCGGAATTTTTTTTTTTTTTAAATCTTTTGAATGAGGAAATATATTGCGGATGGAAAATATAGTGGGAGCATCTCCCATCTCTCTCAGTTTATTTCGAATTTAGAAAATTCTGTGCAATTTGAACATCTGGGAAAATTATGGGGATCCTTCGACAGATTGAACTCAAAATCAAGAATAGTGGGCTTCCTTGAATTATTATTATTATTATTATTATTATTATTATTAGCCAAGCTACAACCCTAATTGGAAAAGCAAGCTGCTATAAGCCCAAGGGCTCCAACAGGGAAAAATAGCCCAGTGAGGAAATATGGAAATGAATAAACGATATAAGAAGTAATAAAAATTTAAATAAATATTCTAAAAAACATTAACAACATAAGCCAGTCTGATTACTAAAATATGAAATGATGAAAAATTGCTTATTCTTGGATGTACCGTTAATGATTGGTGAACGAGTCCCGCTCAAATTCGTTAGTTTCTTTGGTCGCTGTAACCTCACCATCCTTTTGAGCTAAGAATGGTGGGTATGGGGGAGGTTATAGGTCTATCTGCTGAGTTATCAGCAGCCATTGACTGGCCCTCCTTGGTCCTAGCTTGGACGCTGACCATATGTATGTATGGTCAGTATCTAGGGCATTGTCCTGCCCAATAGGGCAATGTCACTGTCCCTTGCCTCTGCCATTCATGAGCGGTCTTTAAACGGTAGCAAAGAACTGGAATCGTATGCTAAAGGTCTACTCTCTACCCAAATCATGCTCTTGGCCTCGAATCAACCAATTAGAATTTTTTTGGTCGTGAAACGAAAAAAAGTAATATTTGAAGTAACTCCAAAATAATATTGTTTTTATGGGGTTGAATTACGCTCAGTAATTATCACTGTGTCGGAGTCAGAAAACTATCAAATAAGATCCAAGAAAGTAGACTGAGGTGGTACAGTCATGTCATGAGAAGAGATGAACAGTATATTGGGAGGAGAGTGATGGAAATGGAGGTACAGGGAACGAGAAGGAGAGGGAGACCAAAGCGAAGGTGGGTGGGCTGTATCAAGGATGACCTTCGATCAAAGGGATTAACCGGTGATGAGGTGTGGGACAGAGGTAGATGGAGAAAGCTGACCAGAAACATCGACCACACATAGAAGTGGGAAAAGATGTAGACAAAGAAAAAGAAGAAGAAGAATTATCACTGTCATATTTGGCACTGTTCCCTTAAGTTGGATTAAAAAAAATGCTATTTGAGAGAGCTATTCCTATTCAAACTTGAAACCTACTTTAATGAGTTAGTAATCATCATCTCCTACGCCTATTGACGCAAAGGACCTCGGTTCGATTTCGCCAGTCGTTTCTATCGTAAGCTTTTAAATCAATACTTCTCCATTCATCCTCTCCTACTTTACGTTTCATAGTTCACAGACATGTAGGCCTGGATCTTCCAACTCTTCTAGTGCCTTGTGGAGCCTAGCTGAACGTTTGGTGAACTAATCTCTCTTGGGAAGTGCGAAGAGCGTGTCCAAACCATCTCCATCTACCCCTCACCATGATCTCATCCACATATGGAATAATCAAGGTATAGAGAATGTGATGTGTGTTGAGGATCTTGGCGAAGTTGCAAATGAAAATGGGGCACACTTTATAAGTATTTGTTCAATTGGTTAGTAATACTTAATTATTCAGTTACTCTTTCATTTGGGAGGCATACTTCGTATTGTTTTCTGCTTCAAATTACTTTTTTTTTTTTTTGTAAAATTGATAATCCGTACCTCCATTACTTTATAAAAATACCCACTCATAAAGTTTTTCTTGAATAACTTCTATCCTTAACTTCATTATAAAGTTAAGTTGCAAATCAAGTTTCTAAGTTGTGATACAATTATTGTCTCTTCCCTTTTGTTGCGTCTTAACAAAGGCATCTTTTACGTCACATCAATTAAAACTTCACAAACTATAAGGTGAGCACTATTATAATGTTACAACTATGGTGTATAACATTCCGTATTTATTCACTATGATCTTTGAATTTACTGTATTGTAAAGCAAATTTCTCCAGTCTTTTCAGTAATACATAATAGAATTCATTGATTCATTTTAGTATTTTATTTATAGCCTACATATAAAATGTTAATAGCTCAAGTCAATCAGTGTGCAGGTCTAGTTAATATCTCCATCAGCCACATCATCATTATCCAGACGCCATATCAACAAGGACGTCGGCATTCATTCATGCAGGAGCCAAATACCAGAGGACGTCGGCATTCATGTAGGTGTCAAATGCCAAAGAACGTCGGCATTCATGCAGTGTCAAATGCCAGAGGACATCGGCATTCATGCAGGTGTCGAATGCCAAAGGATGTCGGCATTCATGCAGGTGTCAAATGCCGGAGGACGTCGGCATTCATGCAGGTGTCAAATGCCAGAGGACGTCGCCAATCATGCAGGTGTCAAATGCCAAAGGACGTCGGCATTCATGCAGTGTCAAATGCCAGAGGACGTCGGCAATCATGCAGGTGTCAAATGCCAGAGGACGTCGGCAATCATGCAGGTGTCAAATGCCAGAGGACGTCGGCAATCATGCAGGTGTCAAATGCCAGAGGACGTCGGCATTGATGCAGGTGTCAAATGCCAGAGGACGTCGGCATTCATGCATGTGTCAAATGCCAGAGGACGTCGGCATTCATGCAGGTGTCAAATGCCAGAGGACGTCGGCATTCATGCGGGTGTCAAATGCCAGAGGACGTCGGCAATTATGCATGTGTCAAATGCCAGAGGACGTCGGCAATCATGCAGGTGTCAAATACCTGAGGACGTCGGCAGTCATTCAGGTGTCAAATGCAAGAGGACGTCAGCAATCATGCAGATGACAAATGCCCGAGGACGTCGGCAGTCATGCAGGTGTCAGATGCCCGAGGACGTCGGCAATCATACAGGTGTCAAATGCCCGTGGATGTCTGCAATCATACAGGTGTCAAATACCAGAGGACGTAGCAATCATGTAGATGTCAAATGCCCGAGGACGTAGGCAATCATACAGGGGGCCATATCCCCAAGGACATCAGCAATCATGTAGGTGTCAAATGGCTGAGGCCTTCAGCAGTCATGCAGGTGTCAAATGCCCGAGGACATCAGCAATCATGCAGGTGTGAAATGCCCGGCAATCATGCAGATGTCAATGCCCAAGGACGTCGGCAATCAAGCAGGTGCCAAATGGTGGAGGACGTCTGCAATCATGCAGTTGTCAAATGCCCGGCAATCATGCAGGTGTCAATGCCCAAAGACGTCGGCAATCATGCAGGTGTCAATGCTCAAAGATGTCGGCAATCATGCAGGTGTCAAATGCCAGAAGAGGTCGGCAATCATGCAGGTGTCAAATGCCCAAGGAAGTCGGCAATCATGCAGGTGTCAAATGGCCGAGGACGTCAGCAATCAAGCAGGTGTCAAATACCCGAGGACGTCGGAAATCTTGCAGGTGTCAAATACCAGAGGACGTCGGAAATCCTTCAGGTGTCAAATGCCCAAGGACGTCGCCAATCATGTATGTGTCAAATTCCCAAGGAGGTCGGCAATCATGCAGGTGTCAAATGGCCGAGGACGTCGGCAATCATGCAGGTGTCAAATACCAGAGGACGTCGGAAATCTTGCAGGTGTCAAATACCAGAGGACGTTGGGAATCCTTCAGGTGTCAAATGCCTAAGGACGTCGGCAATCATGTATGTGTCAAATGCCCAAGGACGTCAGCAATCATGCATGTGTCAAATGTCAGAAGACGTCACAATCATGCAGGTGTCAAATGCCAGAGGAGGACGGCAATCAAGCAAGTTTCAAATGCCAGAGGAGGGCGGCAATCAAGCAGGTGTCAAATGCCAGAGGAGGTCAGCAATCATGCAGGTGTCAAATTCCAGAGGTCAGCAATCATGCAGGTGTCAAAAGCCCGAGGAAGTCGGCAATCACACAGGTATCAAATGTCCGGCAATCATGCAGGTGTCAAATGCCCGGAAATCATGCAGGTGCCAATGCCTACGGCTGTCGCCAATCATGCAGGTGTCAAATGCACAAGGACGTCGGTAATTACTGTTCGCTATTCCTTCAATGTCTGCAACCTCACCATCCTTGCGAGCTAAGGATGGGGGATATGTATGGGCCTATATAACATATTATGACGTACCGAGACCAGGTTGTGACTCAAAGACAGGATGAAAGCAACTGAGTCTCGGCACGTCACATTGGTGACCCCGGAAGTCAACTCGCTCCTCCCGCCTTCCACACCCCCTCACCCCTCCATCGTTGGTACTATGGAGGACTCTACTGAAGTTATTGCTGCGACTCCCCCATTGAAACTTTCATCATTCGC
>NC_090766.1:35196517-35211517 GCF_036898095.1 Palaemon carinicauda | reverse complement strand
TTTGTTCATGAATCTCAAAATCTCGATAGTTTGTTCATGAAACTCAAAATCTCGATAGTTTGTTCATGAAACTCAAAATCTCGGTAGTTTATTCATGAGTCTCAAAATCTCGGTAGTTTGTTCATGAAACTCCAAACCTCGGTTATTTGTTAATGAAACTCAAAATATCGGTAGCATGTTCATGGGTCTTAAAATCTCGGTAGTTTGTTCAACAAACTCAAAATCTCGGTAGTTTGTTCATGAAACTCAAAATCTCGGTAGTTTGTTCATGAAACTCAAAATCTCGGTAGTTTGTTCATGAAACTCAAAATCTAGGTAGTTTATTCATGAATCTCAAAATCTCGGTAGTTTGTTCATGAAACTCAAAATCTCGGTAGTTTATTCATGAATCTCAAAATCTCGGTAGTTTGTTCATGAAACTCAAAATCTCGGTAGTTTGTTCATGAAACTCAAAATCTCGATAGTTTATTCATGAAACTCAAAATCTCGGTAGTTTGTTCATGAAACTCAAAATCTCAGTAGTTTGTTCATGGATCTCAAAATCTCGGTAGTTTGTTCATGAAACTCAAAATCTCGGTAGTTCATTCATGAATCTCAAAATCTCGGTAGTTTGTTCATGAAACTCAAAATCTCGGTAGTTTGTTCATGAAACTCAAAATCTCGGTAGTTTATTCATGAGTCTCAAAATCTCGGTAGTTTGTTCATGAAACTCAAAATCTCAGTAGTTTGTTCTAAATCTCAAATCTCGGTAGTTTGTACGTGAAACTCAAAATCTCGGTAGTTTATTCATGAATCTCAAAATCTCGGTAGTTTGTTCATGAAACTCATAATCTCGGTAGTTTGTTAATGAAACTCAAAATCTCGGTAGTTTGTTCATGAATCTCAAAATCTCGGTAGTTTGTTCATGAAACTCAAAATCTCGGTAGTTTGTTCATGAAACTCAAAATCTCGGTAGTTTGTTCATGAACCTCAAAATCTCGGTAGTTTGTTCATGAAACTCAAAATCTCGGTAGTTTATTCATAAATCTCAAAATCTCGGTAGTTTGTTCATGAATCTCAAAATCTCAGTAGTTTGTTCATGAAACTCAAAACCTCGGTAGTTTGTTCATGAATTTCAAAATCTCGGTAGTTTGTTCATGAAACTCAAAATCTCGGTAGTTTGTTGATGAATCTCATTTTTTTAGTTTGTTCATGAAACTCAAATTCTCGGTAATTTGTTCTTGAAACTCAAAATCTCGGTAGTTTGATCATGAAACTCAAAATCTTGGTGGAGATTGTTCATGAAACTTGAAATCTCGGTAGTTTGTTCATGAATCTCAAAATTTCGGTGGAGTTTGTTCATGAAACTCAAAATCTCGGTAGTTTGTTCATGAAACTCAAAATCTCGGTTGTTTGTTCCTGAAACTCAAAATCTCGGCAGTTTGTTCATGATTCTCAAAATCTTTGTAGTTTGTTCATGAAAATTAAAATCTCGGTATTTTGTTCATGAAACTCAAAATCTCGGTAGTTTATTCATGAAACTCAAAATCTCGGTAGTTTGTTCATGAATCTCAAAATCTTGGTAGTTTGTTAATGAAACTCAAAACCTCAGTAGTTTGTTCATGGAACTCAAAATCTCGGTTGTTTGTTCATGAAATACAAAACCTCGGTAGTTTGTCCATGAAACTCAAAATCTCGGTAGTTTGTTCATGAAACTCACAATCTCGGTAGTTTATTCATGAAACTTAAAATTTGTGTAGTTTCTTCATGAAACTCAAAATCTCGGTTGTTTTTTCATGAAACTCTAAATCTCGGTTGTTTGTTCATGAAACTCAAAATCTCGGTTGTTTGTTCATGAAACTCAAAATCTCGGTAGTTTGTTCATGAAACTCAAAATCTCGGTAGTTTATTCATGAGTCTCAAAATCTCGGTAGTTTGTTCATGAAACTCAAAACCTCGGTTATTTGTTAATGAAACTCAAAATCTCGGTAGTATGTTCATGGGTCTTAAAATCTCGGTAGTTTGTTCAACAAACTCAAAATCTCGGTAGTTTGTTCATGAAACTCAAAATCTCGGTAGTTTGTTCATGAAACTCAGAATCTCGGTAGTTTATTCAAGAATCTCAAAATCTCGGTAGTTTGTTCATGAAACTCAAAATCTCGGTAGTTTAAATAGGAATCTCAAAATCTCGGTAGTTTGTTCATAAAACTCAAAATCTCGGTAGTTTGTTCATGAAACTCAAAATCTCGATAGTTTATTCATGAGTCTCAAAATCTCGGTAGTTTGTTCATGGAACTCAAAATCTCAGTAGTTTGTTCATGAATCTCAAAATCTCGGTAGTTTTTTCATGAAACTCAAAATCTCGGTAGTTTATTCATGAATCTCAAAATCTCGGTAGTTTGTTCATGAAACTCAAAATCTCGGTAGTTTGTTCATGAAACTCAAAATCTCGGTAGTTTATTCATGAGTCTCAAAATCTCGGTAGTTTGTTCGTGAAACTCAAAATCTCAGTAGTTTGTTCTAAATCTCAAAATCTCGGTAGTTTGTTCGTGAAACTCAAAATCTCGGTAGTTTATTCATGAATCTCAAAATCTCGGTAGTTTGTTCATGAAACTCAAAATCTCGGTAGTTTGTTCATGAAACTCAAAATCTCGGTAGTTTGTTCATGAATCTCAAAATCTCGGTAGTTTGTTCATGAAACTCAAATTCTCGGTAGTTTGTTCATGAAACTAAAAATCTTGGTAGTTTATTCATGAATCTCAAAATCTCGGTAGTTTGTTCATGAAACTCAAAATCTCGGTAGTTTATTCATGAATCTCAAAATCTCGGTAGTTTGTTCATGAATCTCAAAATCTCAGTTGTTTGTTCATAAAACTCAAAACCTCGGTAGTTTGTTCATGAATTTCAAAATCTCGGTAGTTTGTTCATGAAACTCAAAATTTCGGTAGTTTGTTGATGAATCTCATTTTTTTAGTTTGTTCATGAAACTCAAATTCTCGGTAATTTGTTCATGAAACTCAAAATCTCGGTAGTTTGATCATGAAACTCAAAATCTTGGTGGAGATAGTTCATGAAACTTAAAATCTCGGTAGTTTGTTCATGAATCTCAAAATTTCGGTGGAGTTTGTTCATGAAACTCAAAATCTCGGTAGTTTGTTCATGAAACTCAAAATCTCGGTTGTTTGTTCATGAAACTCAAAATCTCGGTAGTTTGTTCATGATTCTCAAAATCTTTGTAGTTTGTTCATGAAAATTGAAATCTCGGTATTTTGTTCGTGAAACTCAAAATCTCGGTAGTTTATTCATGAAACTCAAAATCTCGGTAGTTTGTTCATGAATCTCAAAATCTTGGTAGTTTGTTCATGAAACTCAAAACCTCAGTAGTTTGTTCATTGAACTCAAAATCTCGGTTGTTTGTTCATGAAATACAAAACCTCGGTAGTTTCTTCATGAAACTCAAAATCTCGGTAGTTTGTTCATGAAACTCACAATCTCGGTAGTTTATTCATGAAACTTAAAATTTGTGTAGTTTGTTCATGAGACTCAAAATCTCAGTTGTTTGTTCATGAAACTCTAAATCTCGGTTGTTTGTTCATGAAACTCAAAATCTCGGTTGTTTGTTCATGAAACTCAAAATCTAGGTAGTTTGTTCATGAAACTCAAAATCTAGGTAGTTTGTTCATGAAACTCAAAATTTCGGTAGTTTATTCATGAGTCTCAAAATCTCGGTAGTTTGTTCATGAAACTCAAAATCTCAGTAGTTTGTTCATGAATCTCAAAATCTTGGTAGTTTATTCATGAAACTCAAAATCTCGGTAGTTTATTCATGAATCTCAAAATCTCGGTAGTTTGTTCATGAAACTCAAAATCTCGGTAGTTTGTTCATGAAACTCAAAATCTCGGTAGTTTATTCATGAGTCTCAAAATCTCGGTAGTTTGTTCATGAAACTCAAAACCTCGGTTATTTGTTAATGAAACTCAAAATCTCGGTAGTATGTTCATGGGTCTTAAAATCTCGATAGTTTGTTCAACAAACTCAAAATCTCGGTAGTTTGTTCATAAAACTCAAAATCTCGGTAGTTTGTTCATGAAACTCAAAATGTCGGTAGTTTATTCATGAATCTCAAAATCTCGGTAGTTTGTTCATGAAACTCAAAATCTCGGTAGTTTGTTCATGAAACTCAAAATCTCGGTAGTTTATTCATGAGTCTCAAAATCTCAGTAGTTTGTTCATGAAACTCAAAATCTCGGTAGTTTGTTCATGAAACTCAAAATCTCTGTAGTTTGTTCATGAAATTCAAAATCTCAGTAGTTTGTTCATGAATCTCAAAATCTCGGTAGTTTGTTCATGAAACTCAAAATCTCGGTAGTTTATTCATGAATCTCAAAATCTCGGTAGTTCATTCATGAGTCTCAAAATCTCGGTAGTTTGTTCATGAAACTCAAAATCTCGGTAGTTTGTTCATGAATCTCAAAATCTCGGTAGTTTGTTCATGAAACTCAAAATCTCGGTAGTTTATTCATGAATCTCAAAATCTCGGTAGTTTGTTCATGAAACTCAAAATCTCGGTAGTTTGCTCATGAAACTCAAAATCTCGGTAGTTTGTTCATGAATCTCAAAATCTCGGTAGTTTGTTCATGAAACTCAAAATCTCGATAGTTTGTTCATGAATCTCAAAATCTCAGTAGTTTGTTCATGAAACTCAAAATCTCGGTAGTTTATTCATGAATCTCAAAATCTCGGTAGTTTGTTCATGAAACTCAAAATCTCGGTAGTTTGTTCATGAAACTCAAAATCTCGGGAGTTTATTCATGAATCTCAAAATCTCAGTAGTCTATTCATGAAACTCAAAACCTGTGTAGTTTGTTCATGAATTTCGAAATCTCGGTAGTTTGTTCATGAAACTCAAAATTTCGGTAGTTTGTTGATGAATCTCCTTTTTTTAGTTTGTTCATGAAACTCAAATTCTCGATAATTTGTTCATGAAACTCAAAATCTCGGTAGTTTGATCATGAAACTCAAAATCTTGGTGGAGATTGTTCATGAAACTTAAAATCTCGGTAGTTTGTTCATGAAACTCAAAATCTCGGTAGTTTGTTCATGAAACTCAAAATCTCGGTTGTTTGTTCCTGAAACTCAAAATGTCAGTAGCTTGTTCATGATTCTCAAAATTTTTGTAGTTTGTACATGAAAATTAAAATCTCGGTATTTTGTTCATGAAACTCAAAATCTCGGTAGTTTATTCATGAAACTCAAAATCTCGGTAGTTTGTTCATGAATCTCAAAATCTTGGTAGTTTGTTCATGAAACTCAAAACCTCAGTAGTTTGTTCATGAAGCTCAAAATCTCGGTTGTTTGTTCATGAAATACAAAACCTTGGTAGTTTGTCCATGAAACTCAAAATCTCGGTAGTTTGTTCATGAAACTCACAGTCTCGGTAGTTTATTCATGTAACTTAAAATTGTGTAGTTTGTTCATGAAACTCAAAATCTCGTTAGTTTGTTCATGAAACTCTAAATCTCGGTTGTTTGTTCATGAAACTCAAAATCTCGGTTGTTTGTTCATGAAACTCAAAATCTAGGTAGTTTGTTCATGAAACTCAAAATCTCGGTAGTTTGTTCATGAAACTCAAAATCTCGGTGTTTTTTTCATGAAACTTAAAACCTCGGTTATTTGTTCATGGAACTCAAAATTTCGGTAGTTTGTTCATGAAACTCAAAATCTCGGTGTTTTTTTAATGAATCTCAAAATCTCGGTAGCTTATTCATGAAACTCAAAATCTTGGTAGTTTGTTCACGAATCTCAAAATCTCGGTAGTTTATTTATGAAACTCAAAATCTCGGTAGATTGTTCATGAAACTCAAAATCTCGGCAGATTGTTCATGAAACTCAAAATTTCGGTATTTTGTTCATGAATCTCAAAATATCGGTAGTTTGTTCATGAATCTCAAAATTTCGGTAGTTTCTTCATGAAACTCAAAATCTCGGTAGTTTGTTCATGAAACTCAAAATTTCGGTAGTTCGAGATGGAGATGTGGAGATCTAAAGATTTTTTTTTTTTAATTCTTCAAAACACAACTGAACAAAACCAAAGACTAATTTTTAAAAGTTTAGTCGGGAAATATAACAAAAATTATCATATTCAAAGAATTTATTATTAAATCTAAAGAGAACGAGCCAGAATATTAACTGGTTTCGAGAAGTTTGTTTATAAAATTCCATTATATAACCCATAAATCAAATATACAGGATCTGTCAGGGACAAAATTAAAAAAAATGTAGAGCAATGATCGAGAATTTTTTTTTTTTCATGTCGCTACATTTAAGAATTTTGAGTATAGAAATTTCCCTAATATTATATTTTCCGTATACCATATGGAAATATAAAGACTAAAATTTAGTTTGTGTAAATGTTGGTAACTTAGGGACACCATTATCTGTTTCACAAAACTAAAACCTGGGTAGTGTAAACGTTGGTATTTTAGGGACACCATTATCTGTTTCTAAAGAATGAAAACTAGGTAGTGTAAACGTTAGTATCTTAGGGTAACCATTATCTATTTCACAAGACTAAAAACTACGTAGTGTAAACGTTGGTATCTTAGGGACACCATTATCTGTTTCTCAAGACTAAAAACTAGGTAGTGTAAACATTAGTATCTTAGGGTAACCATTATCTGTTTCACAAGACTAAAACCTAGGTAGTGTAAACGTTGGTATTTTACAGACACCATTATCTCTTTAACAAGACAAACCTAAGTAGTGTAAACGTTGATATTTTAGGGACACCATTATCTGTTTCTCAAGACTAAAAACTAGGTAGTGTAAACGTTGGTATCTTAGGGTAATCATTATCTGTTTCACAAGACTAAAAACTAGGTAGTGTAAACGTTGTTATCATAGGGAAACCATTACCTGTTTCTCAAGACTAAAAATTAGGTAGTGTAAACGTTGGTACTTTAGGGACACCATTATCTGTTTCACAAGAATAAAAACTAGGTAGTGTAAACGTTGGTATCTTAGCAACACCATTACCTGTTTCTCATGACTTAAAGCAAGGTAGTGTAAACGTTGGTATCTTAGGGTAGCCATTATCTGTTTCTCAAGACTAAAAACTAGGTAGTGTAAACGTTGGTAGGTTAGGGTAACCATTATCTGTTTCACAAGACTAAAACTTAGGTAGTGTACACTTTGGTATCTTGGGAACCCCATTATCTGTTTCTCAAGACTAAAAACTACGTAGGGTACACTTTGATATCTTAGGAACACCATTATCTGCTTCTCAAGACTAAAAACTAGAAAGTGGACACTTTGGTATCTTAGGAACACCATAATCTGTTTCTTAAAACTAAAAACTATGTAGTGTACACTTTGGTATCTTAGGAACACCATTATCTCTTTCTCAAGACTAAAAATTAGGTAGTGTACACTTTGGTATCTTAGGAACACCATTATCTGTTTCTTAAGACTAAAAACTAAGTAGTATAAACGTTGGTATCTTAGGAACACCATTATTTGTTTCTCAAGACTAAAAACTAGGTAGTGTAAACGTTGGTATCTTAGGAGCACCATTATCTGTTTCTTAGGACTAAAAACTAGGTAGTGTACACTTTGGTATCTTAGGAACACTATTATCTGTTTCTCAAGACTCAAAATTAGGTAGCATGAACGTTGGTATCTTAGGAACACCATTATCTGTTTCTCAAGACTAAAAACTAGGTAGTGTAAACGTTGGTATCTTAGGAACTTCATTATCTGTTTCTTAAGACTAAAAACTAGGTAGTGTACACTTTGGTATCTTAGGAACACCATTATCTGTTTCTCAGGACTAAAAATTAGGTAATGTACACTTTGGTATCTTAGGAACACTATTATCTGTTTCTCAAGACTAAAAACTAGGTAGTATAAACGTTTGTATCTTAGGAACACCATTATCTGTTTCTCAGGACTAAAAACTAGGTAGTGAAAACGTTGGTATCTTAGGAACACCAACATCTGTTTCTCAAGACTAAAAACTCGGTAGTATAAACATTGGTATCTTAGGAACACCATTACCTGTTTCTCAAGACTAAAAACTAGGTAGTGTACACTTTGGTATCTTAGGAAAACCATTATCTGTTTCTCAAAACTAAAAATTAAGTAATGTACACTTTGGTATCTTAGGAACACCATTATTTGTTTTTCAAGACTAAAAATTAGGTAATGTACACCTTGTTATCTTAGGAACACCATTATCTGTTTCTTAAGACTAAAAACTAGGTAGTGTAAACGGTGGTATCTTAGGAACACCAATATCTGTTTCTCAAGACTAAAAACTAAGTAGTGTAAACATTGGCATCTTAGGGTAACCATTATCTGTTTCACAAGATTAAAACTACGTAGGGTAAACGTTGGTATTTTATGGACACCATTATCTCTTTCACAAGACAGCCTAAGTAGTGTAAACGTTGGTATTTTAGGGACACCATTATCTGTTTCTCAAGACTAAAAACTAGGTAGTGTAAACGTTAGTATCTTATGGTAACCATTATCTGTTTCACAAGACTAAAACCTAGGTAGTGTAAACGTTGGTATTTTATGGACACCATTATCTCTTTCACAAGAAAAACCTAAATAGTGTAAACGTTGGTATTTTAGGGACACCATTATCTGTTTCTCAAGACTAAAAACTAGGTAGTGTAAACGTTGGTATCTTAGGGTAATCATTATCTGTTTCACAAGACTAAAAACTAGGTAGTGTAAACGTTGTTATCTTAGGAACACCATTATCTGTTTCTCAAGACTAAAAACTACGTAGTGTAAACGTTGGTATCTTAGAAGCACCATTATCTGTTTCTCATGACTTAAAGCAAGGTAGTGTAAACGTTGGTACTTTAGGGACACCATTATCTGTTTCACAAGAATAAAAACTAGGTAGTGTAAACGTTGGTATCTTAGGAACACCATTACCTGTTTCTCATGACTTAAAGCAAGGTAGTGTAAACGTTGGTATCTTAGGGTAGCCATTATCTGTTTCTCAAGACTAAAAACTAAGTAGTGTAAACGTTGGTATCTTAGAAGCACCATTATCTGTTTCTCAAGACTAAAAACTAGGTAGTGTACACTTTGGTATCTTACGAACACCATTATCTCTTTCTCAAGACTAAAAATTAGGTAGTGTACACTTCGGTATCTTAGGAACACCATTATCTGTTTCTTAAGACTAAAAACTAAGTCGTATAAACGTTGGTATCTTAGGAACACCATTATCTGTTTCTCAAGACTAAAAACTAGGTAGTGTAAACGTTGGTATCTTAGAAGCACCATTATCTGTTTCTCAAGACTAAAAACTAGGTAGTGTACACTTTGGTATCTTAGGAACACCATTATCTGTTTCTCAAGACTCAAAATTAGGTAGTGTAAACGTTGGTATCTTAGGAACACCATTATCTGTTTCTCAAGACTAAAAACTAGGTAGTGTAAACGTTGGTATCTTAGGAACATCATTATCTGTTTCTTAAGACTAAAAACTAGGTAGTGTACACTTTGGTATATTAGGAACACCGTTATCTGTTTCTCAAGACTAAAAATTAGGTAATGTACACTTTGGTATCTTAGGAACACTATTATCTGTTTCTCAATACTAAAAACTGGGTAGTATAAACGTTTTAATCTTAGGAACACCATTATCTGTTTCTCAGGACTAAAAACTAGGTAGTGAAAACGTTGGTATCTTAGGAACACCAACATCTGTTTCTCAAGATTAAAAACTAGGTAGTATAAACGTTGGTATCTTAGGAACACCATTATCTGTTTCTCAAGACTAAAAACTAGGTAGTGTACACTTTGGTATCTTAGGAACACCATTATCTGTTTCTCAAGACTAAAAATTAGGTAATGTACACTTTGGTATCTTAGGAACACCATTATCTGTTTCTCAAGACTAAAAATTAGGTAATGTACACTTTGGTATCTTAGGAACACCATTATCTGTTTCTCAAGACTAAAAACTAGGTAATGTAAACGTTGGTATCTTAGGAACACAAATATCTGTTTCTCAAGACTAAAAACTAGGTAGTGTACACTTTGGTATCTTAGGAACACCATTATCTGATTCTCAAGACTAAAAATTAGGTAGTGTAAACGTTGGTATCTTAGGAACATCATTATCTGTTTCTCAAGACTAAATACTAGGTAGTGTACACTTTGATATCTTAGTAACACCATTATCTGTTTCTCAAGACTAAAAACTAGGTAGTGTAAACGTTGGTATCTTAGGAACACCATTATCTGTTTCTCAAGACTAAAAACTAGGCAGTATAAACGTTGGTATCTTAGGAACATCATTATCTGTTTCTCGAGACTAAAAACTAGGTAGTGAAAACGTTGGTATCTTAGGAATACCATTATCTGTTTCTCAAGACTAAAAACTAGGTAGTATAAACGTTCGTATCTTAGGAACACCATTATCTGTTTCTCAAGACTAAAAACTAGGTAGTGCGAACGTTGGTATCCTAGGAACACCATTATCTGTTTCTCAAAACTAAAAACTAGGTAGTATGAACGTTGGTATCTTAGGAACACCATTATCTGTTTCTCAAGACTGAAAACTAGGTAGTGTAAACGTTGGTATCTTAGGGTAGCCATTATCTGTTCCTCAAGACTAAAAACTAGGTAGTGTACACTCTGATATCTAAGGAACACCATTATCTGTTTCTCAAGACTAAACACTAGGTAGTGTACACTTTGCTATCTTAGGAACACCATTATCTATTTCTCAAGACTAAAAACTAGGTAGTATGAACGTTGGTATCTCAGGAACACCATTATCTGTTTCTCAAGACTGAAAACTAGGTAGTGTAAACGTTGGTATCTTAGGAAAACCATTATATGTTTCTCAAGACTAAAAACTAGGTAGTGTACACTTTGATATCTTAGGAACACCATTATCTGTTTCTTAAGACTAAAAACTAGGTAGTGTACACTTTGGTATCTTAGGAACACCATTATCTATTTCTCAAGACTAAAAACTAGGTAGTGTAAACGTTGGTATCGTAGGAACACCATTATCTGTTTCTCAAGACTAAAAACTAGGTAGTGTACAAATTGGTATCTTAGGAACACCATTATCTGTTTCTCAAGATTAAAAACTACGTAGTGTACACTTTGGTATCTTAGGAACACCATTATCTGTTTCTCAAGACTAAAAACTAGGTAGTGTAAACGTTGGTATCTTAAGAACACCATTATCTATTTCTCAAGACTAAAAACTAGGTAGTGTACACTTTGGAATCTTAAGAACACCATTATCTGTTTCTCAAGACTAAAAACTAGGTAGTGTACACTTTGGTATCTTAGAAACACCATTATCTGTTTCTCAAGACTAAAAACTAGGTAGTGTACATTTTGGCATCTTAGGAACGCCATTATCTGTTTCTCAAGACTAAAAATTAGGTAGTGTAAACGTTAGTATCTTAGGAACACCATTATCTGTTACTCAAGACTAAAAACTAGGTAGTGTAAACGTTGGTATCTTAGGAACACCATTATCTGTTTCCCAAGACTAAAAACTAGGTAGTGTACACTTTGGTATCTTAGGAACACCATTATCTGTTTCTCAAGACTGAAAACTAGGTAGTGAAAACGTTGGTATCTTAGGAACACCATTATCTGTTTCTCGGGACTAAAAACTAGGTAGTGAAAACGTTGGTATCTTAGGAATACCATTATCTGTTTCTCAAGACTAAAAACTAGGTAGTATAAACGTTGGTATCTTAGGAACACCATTATCTGTTTCTCAAGACTAAAAACTAGGTAGTGCGAACGTTGGTATCCTAGGAACACCATTATCTGTTTCTCAAGACTAAAAATTAGGTAGTATGAATGTTGGTATCTTAGGAACACCATTATCTGTTTCTCAAGTCTGAAAACTAGGTAGTGTAAACGTTGGTATCTTAGGAACACCATTATCTGTTTCTCAAGACTAAAAACTAGGTAGTGTACACTTTGATATCTTAGGAACACCATTATCTGTTTCTCAAGACTAAACACTAGGTAGTGTACACTTTGCTATCTTAGGAACACCATTATCTATTTCTCAAGACTAAGAACTAGGTAGTGTAACGTTGGTATCGTAGGAACACCATTATCTGTTTCTCAAGACTAAAAACTAGGTAGTGTACAAATTGGTATCTTAGGAACACCATTATCTGTTTCTCAAGATTAAAAACTACGTAGTGTACACTTTGGTATCTTAGGAATACCATTATCTATTTCTCAAGACTAAAAACTAGGTAGTGTAAACGTTGGTATCTTAAGAACATCATTATCTATTTCTCAAGACTAAAAACTAGGTAGTGTACACTTTGGAATCTTAAGAACACCATTATCTGTTTCTCAAGACTAAAAACTAGGTAGTGTACACTTTGGTATCTTAGAAACACCATTATCTGTTTCTCAAGACTAAAAACTAGGTAGTGTACATTTTGGTATCTTAGGAACGCCATTATCTGTTTCTCAAGACTAAAAATTAGGTAGTGTAAACGTTGGTATCTTAGGAACACCATTATCTGTTTCTCAAGACTAAAAACTAGGTAGTGTAAACGTTGGTATCTTAGGAACACAAATATCTGTTTCTCAAGACTAAAAACTAGGTAGTGTACACTTTGGTATCTTAGGAACACCATTATCTGTTTCTCAAGACTGAAAACTAGGTAGTGAAAACGTTGGTATCTTAGGAACACCATTATCTGTTTCTCAAGACTAAAAACTAGGTAGTATAAACGTTGGTATCTTAGGAACACCATTATCTGTTTCTCAAGACTAAAAACTAGGTAGTGAAAACGTTGGTATCTTAGGATACACCATTATCTGTTTCTCAAGACTAAAAACTAGGTAGTGTACACTTTGATATCTTAGGAACACCATTATCTGTTTCTCAAGACTAAAAATTAGGTAATGTACACTTTGGTATCTTAGGAACACCATTATCTGTTTCTCAAGACTAAAAATTAGGTAATGTACACTTTGGTATCTTAGGAACACCATTATCTGTTTCTCAAGACTAAAAACTAGGTAATGTAAACGTTGGTATCTTAGGAACACAAATATCTGTTTCTCAAGACTAAAAACTAGGTAGTGTACACTTTGGTATCTTAGGAACACCATTATCTGTTTCTCAAGACTAAAAATTAGGTAGTGTAAACGTTGGTATCTTAGGAACATCATTATCTGTTTCTCAAGACTAAAAACTAGGTAGTGTACACTTTGGTATCTTAGTAACACCATTATCTGTTTCTCAAGACTAAAAACTAGGTAGTGTAAACGTTGGTATCTTAGGAACACCATTATCTGTTTCTCAAGACTAAAAACTAGGCAGTATAAACGTTGGTATCTTAGGAACACCATTATCTGTTTCTCGGGACTAAAAACTAGGTAGTGAAAACGTTGGTATCTTAGGAATACCATTATCTGTTTCTCAAGACTAAAAACTAGGTAATATAAACGTTGGTATCTTAGGAACACCATTATCTGTTTCTCAAGACTAAAAACTAGGTAGTGCGAACGTTGGTATCCTAGGAACACCATTATCTGTTTCTCAAGACTAAAAATTAGGTAGTATGAATGTTGGTATCTTAGGAACACCATTATCTGTTTCTCAAGTCTGAAAACTAGGTAGTGTAAACGTTGGTATCTTAGGAACACCATTATCTGTTTCTCAAGACTAAAAACTAGGTAGTGTACACTTTGATATCTTAGGAACACCATTATCTGTTTCTCAAGACTAAACACTAGGTAGTGTACACTTTGCTATCTTAGGAACACCATTATCTATTTCTCAAGACTAAGAACTAGGTAGTGTAACGTTGGTATCGTAGGAACACCATTATCTGTTTCTCAAGACTAAAAACTAGGTAGTGTACAAATTGGTATCTTAGGAACACCATTATCTGTTTCTCAAGATTAAAAACTACGTAGTGTACACTTTGGTATCTTAGGAATACCATTATCTATTTCTCAAGACTAAAAACTAGGTAGTGTAAACGTTGGTATCTTAAGAACATCATTATCTATTTCTCAAGACTAAAAACTAGGTAGTGTACACTTTGGAATCTTAAGAACACCATTATCTGTTTCTCAAGACTAAAAACTAGGTAGTGTACACTTTGGTATCTTAGAAACACCATTATCTGTTTCTCAAGACTAAAAACTAGGTAGTGTACATTTTGGTATCTTAGGAACGCCATTATCTGTTTCTCAAGACTAAAAATTAGGTAGTGTAAACGTTGGTATCTTAGGAACACCATTATCTGTTTCTCAAGACTAAAAACTAGGTAGTGTAAACGTTGGTATCTTAGGAACACAAATATCTGTTTCTCAAGACTAAAAACTAGGTAGTGTACACTTTGGTATCTTAGGAACACCATTATCTGTTTCTCAAGACTGAAAACTAGGTAGTGAAAACGTTGGTATCTTAGGAACACCATTATCTGTTTCTCAAGACTAAAAACTAGGTAGTATAAACGTTGGTATCTTAGGAACACCATTATCTGTTTCTCAAGACTAAAAACTAGGTAGTGAAAACGTTGGTATCTTAAGAACACCATTATCTGTTTCTCAAGACTAAAAACTAGGTAGTATAAACGTTGGTATCTTAAGAACACCATTATCTGTTTCCCAGGACTAAAAACTAGGTAGTGAAAACGTTGGTATCTTAGGATACACCATTATCTGTTTCTCAAGACTAAAAACTAGGTAGTGTACACTTTGATATCTTAGGAACACCATTATCTGTTTCTCAAGACTAAAAACTAGGTAGTGTACACTTTGGTATCTTAGGAACACTATTATCTGTTTCTCAAGACTAAAAACTAGGTAGTATAAACGTTGGTATCTTAGGAACACCATTATCTGTTACTCAAGACTACAAACTAGGTAGTGTAAACGTTGATATCTTAAGAACACCTTTATCTGTTTCTTAAGACTAAAAACTAGGTAGTGTACACTTTGGTTTCTTAGGAACACCATTATCTTTTTCTCAA
>NC_090766.1:35179017-35191517 GCF_036898095.1 Palaemon carinicauda | reverse complement strand
TCTCTCTTTTCATTCCGACCGCGGTATCGTTAACAGACATTGTGTGCTTTCGCTTGTTTGACTTAGTGTTAATATACAGTACATTCGTACGCCACGTGTTATCGTTAATAAACATTCGTTACTGTGCACTGTACTGTATTAGTGTTTACTATACATAGTACTGTATATAACGTACATAGTGTATTATATTACGTATTACTGTAGCCATGGGTCCCAAGAATGTTGCCGAAGGAAAGAAGAAGAAGACGATGCTCTCGATGGAGACGAAACTTGATATCGTAAAAAAGTACGAGTCTGGCATGCGTTTAAGTGCGATCGCCAAGGAGTATGGCTGGAATCCATCTACGATAGGCACCATCCTGAAGCAGAAGGCGGCCATAAAAGCAGCGACACCTTCTAAGGGCGTCACTATTTTCTCCAACAAGAGAACCCACGTGCATGACGAGATGGAGAGGCTGCTTCTTTTGTGGATCAAGGACAAAGAGATCTCAGGAGACACCATCACTGAGACTACAATTTGCCAGAAGGCCTCCGCCATTTTTGGTGATCTCGTGCGTTCTCAGGCCGAAGAAGGGGCAGGAGAAGGAACATCCCAGCAGGAACCCCCAGAGTTCAAGGCTTCTCGTGGGTGGTTCGAGAAATTCAAGAAAAGGACTGGCATCCATTCAGTGGTACGGCATGGGGAGGCAGCCAGCTCGGACACGAAGGCCGCCGAAGCCTTTGTTAAAACGTTCGACGAGTTGACTCTGCAGGAAGGCTACAGTTCGCAGCAAGTTTTCAATTGCGACGAAACTGGACTTTTTTGGAAGAAAATGCCTCGTCAGATGTTCATCACGGCGGAGGAGAAGAGGCTACCCGGACATAAGCCTATGAAGGACAGGCTTACCCTTGCTTTTTGTGCAAACGCCAGTGGGGACTGCAAGATAAAGCCCCTGCTGGTGTACCATTCAGAAAATCCCCGAGCCTTCAAAGCCCACAAAGTCATCAAGGAGAACCTTCCCGTGATGTGGAGGGCGAATGCTAAAGCCTGGGTAACGAGGGAACTTTTCACTGATTGCGTGAATGTCTGCTTCGGTCCGACTGTCCGAAAATATTTGGAAGAAAACCACCTCCCTATGAAATGTCTGCTGGTGTTGGACAATGCTCCAGCTCACCCTCCTGGCCTCGAGGAATATCTTCTGGCCGAGTATTCCTTCATAAAGGTCCTATATCTACCGCCTAACACCACCCCTCTCCTCCAGCCCATGGACCAGCAAGTTATTTCAAATTTTAAAAAATTGTACACGAAGCATCTCTTCCAGAGATGTTTCCAAGTCACAGAGAGTACAAACCTCACTCTGCGTGAATTTTGGAAAGATCACTTTAACATCGTGATATGCCTCAAACTCATCGATCTCGCTTGGCAGGAAGTTTCGAGGCGTACCCTAAACTCATCTTGGAGGAAGCTGTGGCCTGATGCTGTCTCTGCACGAGACTTCGAGGGGTTCGGGAAGCCTGGAGGCGAAGCCGAGATCGTTGACGATCCTGAACCAATTCAGCAGTCTGAGGTGGCTGACATCGTACATCTTGGTACGTCCATGGGGCTGGAAGTTAGCGCGGAGGATATAGATGAACTTATCGAGGAGCACCACGAGGAGTTGACGACGGACGACCTGAAGGAGTTGGAGACGATGCAAGTGAGTGATGTTCAAGAGCAGTTCTCTAGCGGTGATGAGGAGGATGTTACACCTTTGAAAATGGCAGACATCAAGGAAATTCTTGCATGTTTCCATAAAATGGCAGACTACGTCGAAAAGGAACATCCAGAAAAAGTTTATACCAACCGTGCGCTTCAACACTGCAATGACGTTTGCCTAACGCATTTTAGAAATGTGTTGAAAAGTAGGCAGAAACAAGCTTCAATGGATAGTTTCTTATTAAAGAGGCCAGCGGTATTAGTAGGCCAAGACGAAGGTGAAAGTGAAGAAAAGAAACAGAAAAGAGGAAGGGATGAAGAATTAGAAGGTGAAAGTAAAGAAAAGAAACAGAAAAAAGAAAGTGATGAAGAAGTAGAAGAGATTTAGAAAATATGAAAAACGTAAAGTTATAAAAAAGCAAAAAAACCAATTCAATTTTAAGTTTCATGTTACCGTTAAGTGTTAAAGTAATTTTTTCTTTCATTTTATAGTTTTCCATACGTAATGTTAAGTGTTAATTATTTCTGCCATTTTTTTATTTCGTAAAGTTTAAGTGTTAATGTGTTAAGTGTGTAAATTACTGTACGTAGTCTGTCACTTGGTATGTTTTCTGCCTTATGCCATCCTCCTCTGCCGCGACTTTGCTATCGGACATCGTCTCAATCAAAAGGTAAGTTTCAACTTTTTTGTTACACTAATTAACTGTAACCTTTTTTTCAGAGTACAGGTATCAATCCTTAATTTAGGTGTACGTACAGGTAACAATACACCTTCACTGATCTAAATGCTTTACATACAGTACCGTAACTTTTATACAGTAGTAAAGAAAACTTCTTAGGGCTTGGGGGGGATAACTTGGCTATAACTACATTATTGAATAATCTCATAGTGGTTTCTGGAATGGATTAGGCTGTTTTTAACGGTTGGGTTAATTATTGAATGATAGAAATGGCTGCATTGCATGTTTATTACTACAGTTTAGCGTGTTTATGGAAGAAAAGGTGTCTTCTCGTAAGGCTTGGAACGGATTAGGCTATTTACATGTAAAACGCGACTCAGGATACGAAAAAATCAGGGTATGAAACTGTATCCTGAACGGATTACTTTCGTATCCTGAGGCATCACTGTATATATATATATATATATATATATATATATATATATATATATATATATATATATATATATATATATATATATATATAGATATATATATATATATATATATATACATGCATACGAATGCCTGACAAAACCCCCACCCGACAAAAACCCCACCGACGAAAACCCCACTGACAAAACCCCCACCCGACATAACCCCCACCCGACAAAACACCCACATGACAAAAACCCCACCCGACAAAATCCCCACATGACAAAAACCCCACCCGACAAAAACTAAATTTGCTAAATTTTAGTTATAGTCGGTCATTGTTTTTATTTGTTTACTTATTTATAAAAGATTTTGGCATGATGGCAACTTAAACTATTTTAAATATGCATATTCAGGATCTGTATCAAACAAAAGTGGATTTTTAAATGCTTTACTAAAAACAAAAGGTATCAAAATTAACAGTTTTAAAAGTATTAATTAAAAATGATAAGATTACACAGACTTTTAAAAGTCTTTTGTTCAGAGATAAAGATATCTTTATTCAGAGCTTCAATTACAGTCCAAATTGTGGGGTGACTGTAACCCACAAGGTATTTGAAAGAATTATTCCATGTTTCACATAGGTTATTTGTACGGTCTTCACCATTAACAGTTGCTTCATACACACTCCATTTTTCAGGAGAAAATAATTGTGGGATTTGTCGTGATCGACGCTTAGTACCCGTCACATAAACAAAATCATAATATTCCAAAAGAGGTTCAAGATGGGTTGGGCAATTCAATTTAAGGAAATTTATGCTATCTATGATTTTATCAGCTGGCAGAAAAGCTAGTCCATCAATCATTCCACAAAAATGCCTAGTAGATTCATCTTGCTTGTAAACATTGCTTAGTCCTAAGCTTTGTACTTTCCTCCATGTATTCTGTGTCAGATGATAAAAGTATGATTTAATATGAATATGAGGTCCTAATATATTTTCAATTGCATTCAAGAGAGATTTTCGAAGTCTGACATCGTAGTAACAGGATTCATATCTAAACCCTAGTTCCTCTCCCTTTTCCAAAATTGTCGTAAGAAATTCTTGATAGATTTTCTGTAATTAGTAGTTTATTTGGTAATAGGTACTTAGCCATTTTTTTGTAAGCAGTAGTTTAATGGTAATAAGTACTTAGCAAATTTTTTGTCGGGTGGGGTTTTTGTCATGTGGGGATTTTGTCGGGTGGGGTTTTTGTCATGTGGGGATTTTGTCGGGTGGGGTTTTTGTCATGTGGGGGTTTTGTCGGGTGGGGGTTACGTCGGATGGGGGTTTTGTCAGTGGAGGTTTTGTCGGTGGGGATTTTGTCGGATGGGGGTTTTGTCGGTTCCCCCATGCATACACAGACACATATATATATATATACACAGTATATATATATATATATATATATATATATATATATATATATATATATATATATATATATATATATATATATATATATATATACATGCATACACAGACACACATATATATACACAGTATATATATATATATATATATATATATATATATATATATATATATATATATATATATATATATATATATATATATATATACATATACACATATATATACATATACATATATTAACATACACACACACACATATATATGTATGTATACATAAATACATACATACCCATACATACATACATACATACATACATACATACATATAAGGTGTGCGACACTGTTGTGATGGGCCGAGAGAGTTGTGAAATCAAAGGCAGATTGGAAACGACTGAGTTATATTGTTGTGGAACACTCTCCTTATATACAAAACCTCAAGGCAACAGGACATGACAAGTTCACAAGACAGCCAAATCACAGAGGAAAAACCAGACTTGAATTTTCATGTTCGTTTTAGTGCGAGGGAAGAGCGAAGATACAACCATAATATATACAAAAGGAATTATGTACAATGGTGTGAAACACGGTTGGTACATGGCCCCCCCCCTAAAAATGACATACTGTACATGTTAAATAGGGCGCCCTGATCTAGAGAGGCGAACTGTAGGCGGGTCATCTGGCAGAAGATAAGCAGGTTTTAGACGATCAATGGAGACCCAGTCTTCTTTGCCCCGAATGTTTAGGAGGAATGCTTTCGGACTGCGTCGGATCACAAGGTAAGGTCCCGTGTAAGGGGACGTTAACGGTGGCTTGCTGGTGTCGTTGCGCAGGAAGACGTGCGTTGCAGAGTGCAAGTCCGTTGGTATGTGATGCTTCGCTGGGGGCTTGTAAGTCTGGCGGCACGGAGTAAATTTTCCCACGACGTGACGTATGCGCTGGAGATCGTCGGAGGAGGTTGTAGAAGGAAAAAACTCGGCAGGGACGACCAACGGGTCGCCATACACCATTTCGGCTGCCGAGACGTCGAGGGCGTCTTTAGGAGTGGTCCTTAGTCCAAGGAGGACCCAGGGAAGCTGAGTAAACCAGTTGCAATCCTTGCAGCGGGACATCAAAGCTGCTTTGAGGGTGCGATGAAAACGTTCAACCATTCCATTGGCAGCGGGGTTGTAGGCCGTTGTGTGATGTAGGGTGATGCCCAGGAGATTCGCTAATGACGTCCATAATTGAGAGGTGAAAGTGGTTCCCCTGTCAGAAGTAATATGCTCAGGGATACCGAATCTTGAAATCCATCCAGAGAGTAAGGCAGATGTACATGAGGCGGACGTTGCAGTTTCCATGGGAATGGCTTCAGGCCAACGAGTGGAGCGGTCGATGACGGTAAACAGGTAACGATGTCCTTGTGATGTGGGTAGGGGGCCTACAACGTCGACGTGAATGTGTGCGAAACGACGCTGAGGTTGAGGAAAGGTGCCCACTCCTGAATCCGTGTGTCGATGTACTTTGGAAGTTTGGCAAGAAGTACAGGCACGGACCCAATCCTTAGCATCCTTAGAAATGCCGTGCCAAATGAACTTTGCCTTCAGCAGCTGTGCAGTAGAACGGCACGAGGGATGTGAAAGGCCGTGGATGAAATCAAACACCTGTCGGCGCATGGGAGCAGGAATCCAAGGTCGCGGTCTACCAGTACTGACGTCACAGAGGAGGGTGGTGTTGGAGTTTTCGAGGGGAAAATCCTCCCAACGGAGGGACGTGCAGGATGTCCTACAAGCTTGATACTCTGGATCCTGTCGTTGGGCTTCAGCCAGGGCGTTGTAATCCAATCCCAGTTGAACGGCAGCCAACGTGTTTCTTGACAGGGCATCTGCAACGGGATTCATTTTCCCAGGGACGTATTGAAGGGTGCAATTGTATTCAGCCACGGCGGAGAGATGTCGGCGTTGACGGGCGGACCAGGCGTCAGACTGTCGAGTGAAGGCGTGCACCAGAGGCATGTGGTCTGTGCGAATGACGAAGGGCGTACCTTCTAAGAAATGGCGAAAGTGACGGACAGCCAAGTGCACCGCCAGCAATTCTCGATCGCAGGTAGAATAACCCGATTCTGCCTTGGACAGTTTTCTGCTGAAGAAGGCCAATGGGCGGGGCGAGCCTTTGACCACCTGCTCAAGTACTGCACCAATAGCGACGTCGCTGGCATCGGTGGAGAGAAGGAGAGGGGCGTGTGGGATAGGAAAAGTGAGAGCCGCAGCAGTTGATAGGGCCTTCTTTGAATTGCAGAAGGCCGCTTCTTGAAGGGGACCCCACTTCAAGTCCTTTGGCTTGCCCTTGAGGGAGGCGTAGAGGGGAGCAAGAGTGGCGGCAATGGCTGGCAGAAAGCGGTGATAATAGTTGATCATGCCCAAGAATTCCTGCAGAGCTTTGACGGTCGAGGGCGTGGGGAAATTCTGAACGGCTGCTACCTTCTCAGGGAGGGGATGGACTCCTTCAGGAGTGATACGGTGCCCTAAGAACGACACTTCGTTGGCGCCAAAGGTACACTTGTCGTACCGGACTACAAGGCCGTTTTGTTGCAGGCGGTCGAGCACGATGCGCAGGTGACGGAGGTGTTCCTCTTTTGAGGAGGAGAACACAAGTATGTCGTCCACATAACATACACAGAAAGGGAGGTCCCCTAAGATGCCATCCATGAGACGTTGAAACGTTGCCCCAGCATTACGAAGGCCAAAACAGGAGTAATTGAAGGTGTATGTGCCAAACGGAGTGGTGATGGCGGTCTTGGGGATGTCTTCTGGGTTCATAGGCACCTGATAATACCCCTTCAGGAGGTCGAGCGTAGAGAAAACCTTTGCTTTGTGCAGGTAGGAGGTTACATCGGCAATGTTTGGGAGGGGGTAGTGATCCGGTTCTGTTTGCATGTTCAGGCGCCTGTAATCCCCGCACGGATGGAGGGAGCCGTCTTTATTCAGAACGATGTGTAAGGGTGACGACCATGGGCTGGAGGCCTTTTGGCAAAGGCCCATTTTCTCCATTTCGGCGAACGTCTGTTTGGCGGCTGCCAATCGTTCCGGTGCCAGACGTCTGAATTTTGCGAAGACTGGGGGTCCCGTCGTCTTGATATGGTGATAAATACCGTGCTTAGCAGGAACCGTGGGCGTTTGGCGAAGTTCTGGACGGAAAACTTCCGGGTACGACGTGAGGAGGTGGGCGTAGGCATCCGTGGGTGCGCTGATGTGGAGAGCGAGGTTAGAGGGGGCGGGTTGAAGAGGTGTCGACAAGTACGAGTCCGCGTTGACCAATCGTCGGTGGGCGACATCGACCAGAAGGTGGAAATGAGAGAGGAAATCCGCACCAAGGATTGGCATTGTGACGTCAGCAACGAGAAACTTCCAATTGAATTTACCGTTTCCGAACGATAATGTGAGGCTCTCGTAACCGTAGGTGGGTATCGCAGATCCGTTGGCAGCTACCAAGCGGACGTCGGCAGATGTAGACAGACTACGTTGTGCCTTGAAGAGTTTCCTTGGCAAAAGAGAACGACAAGCACCCGTGTCTACCAAAAATCGCACGCCCGTTCCTGCATCCTGTAAAAAGAAAAGATTAGAAACATGGGAGGCCACCGCCACAAGCGATGGCCTACTTACACGTTTTTTGGCCACTAACAATCTTTGGCACATTTCTTCGCGGTTGCCCCGAATCTGAAGTGGTAGTAGCAAAACTGCGGTGGATGGGAGGTAGTAAGTGGCTGTAGAAGTCGTTCGTTGGGGCGCGAGCGATTGGTGGGTGGTGGGCGGCTTTGTCGCCGCTTTGGCACGTCACGGGGTAGGCGTGTATGTCCTACGGCATTCATGTCAGCTTCGGTGTACGTTGAATAGGCATCCTCGTCGTCAGGGATGGAGGCGTTGATGGAGGTCTTGAAGTGGCTGTCCATAAGGGCGTCGGCTTTGGTCATCAAGTCCTTTATGGGTAAATTATCGACATCGGGTATGGCAGCGCGCACAGGTTCAGGTAAACGGCGTATCCAAAGGGCACGGGGTAGGTTCACCTCACGAGGACAGCCGTCTGCGGCAGGTTGAAGGCGAGCGATACTGGTCATTTCCCTGAGGGCAAGCGAAGCCCTTTGGTCCCCCAACGGTTGTTGCGAGAGCTGAAAAAGCTTTGCTATACGGGCGGCTGGCGACGGCGAGTACTGTTGCAAAAGGTATGATTTGAGGTCGTCATACGCTATTGGGGTGTCTCCTTGTTCACAAAGCCAGTCGGATATTTCTGGGAAGGTGTCCTCGGGTATCGCCGCGAGATCATAATCCGCTTTGGTGGTTGAGCGAGTCACGCCCCTGATACGAAACTGGACTTCTGCGCGCTGAAACCAAGCAAACGCCTCTCCGCTGGCAAACAATGAAAGTTTGAATGGAGAGGCCGTAGCGCCAACTGCCGTAGAGTCCGTCATAGTACCAACGATGGAGGGGCGAGGGGGTGGGGGTGGAAGGCGGTGGAAGCGAGTCGACTTCCGGGGTCACCAATGTGACGGGCCGAGAGAGGAGTTGTGAAATCAAAGGCAGATTGGAAACGACTGAGTTATATTGTTGTGGAACACTCTCCTTATATACAAAACCTCAAGGCAACAGGACATGACAAGTTCACAAGACAGACAAAATCACAGAGGAAAAACCAGACTTGAATTTTCATGTTCGTTTTAGTGCGAGGGAAGAGCGAAGATACAACCATAATATATACAAAAGGAATTATGTACAATTGTGTGAAACACGGTTGGTACACTGTATTGGCAATAAAAAACTAAAACGTAAAAAATAAATAATCCAACCAGGATCGACGAATCAAGGATAAATAAAGTAACTTTACATCTCGTAAAAGAAACAAACTAAAAAAAAAAAAAAAAAAAAAAGGATTTTTTAGATTCTGCATGAAACCCCCCCCCCCCCCCCCGAAAAAAAAATAATAATTTGAGCGGGATAAACAATTTCCTTTGCTCTTCGACTTCAACCCAATCACTGGGCAGCTTTTAAACGTCAAATTCTACAAATTTATTTGTTACGTTTTTACCAAACAATGCGTAAAAGGCAACTCAAAAACCTTCAGCGCGAATGGCTATACGTAATCAAGGACATTTGAAAGAGAAAAATTTAAAAAAAAAAAATGAAAATGTATTTCACTCATATTCGTAAAATATTGTGCATTTACTTAAAAGATGAAGAAAAAAAGTTGGAAATGACTAGATGGATTTGTCTTTAAACGTGAATAAAGAATTTAGCATTCATTTGTTCATTACAGTTTCATTATTTTGTTTATTCAAAGGATATAGAGCTATATAATATATACTTTTACAATAAAAAATTGAAAATAACACGCTTTAACATACATAGAGTTATATACATCTACTATTTAATACACACATATATGTATGTATCTCTCTATGTATCATTCCATATATATATATATATATATATATATATATATATATATATATATATATATATATATATATATATATATATATATATATATATATATATATTCAAATAAGCCATATATATTTTTGATACATTAATGTCTGGATTCTCTTAACGACCTCGGCATCAGAGCCCCAGGCGAAATCACACAAAGACAAGAGCTTGGCTCCGACCGGGAATCGAACCCTGGTCGGCAAGACCAGGGTTCGATTCCCGGTCGGAGCCAAGCTCTTGTCTTTGTGTGATTTCGCCTGGGGCTCTGATCCCGAGGTCGTTAAGAGAATCCAGACATGAATGTATCAAAAATATATATGGCTTATTTGAATATGAAAAACACGTAAAAATGTGCAAAATTTATCATATATATATATATATATATATATATATATATATATATATATATATATATATATATATATATATATATATATATATATATATATATATATATAATGTATATATATATAAATATATAATATAGATAGAGTTATATACATCTATTTAATACACATACATATGTATGTATCTCCCTATGTATCATTCCCACATATATATATATATATATATATATATATATATATATATATATATATATATATATATATATATATATATATATATATATATATACATATATATATATATATATATATATATATATATATATATATATAATCCATTGAAAACGGATTCTTTGATGGCAATACCAAGAAAGTAAGTAGATATCCGCCACATATAAAAGTAAGAGTCGTAAAGAAGGACGTATCGAACAGGTGAAGGAGAACATTCGAGGCAAAGGCAGTCTGAAACTCTGGTTTTGAACTGAGAATCAAAGTACAGGCTGAGAAAAATGGACTCAAGTCCAGGTATCAAAGTGTACGTATCCTTCAGGTTCACCGAGTGGAAAAAGTTCTTTCCTGCTAGCCAATCGTATGATACTTGCAGTTCTTTTGACGACAAACCATTACATTTTAAATGGGAAGATATGGTTGTGGTACTCAGTCAACCTTCCACGTTAAAGTTGACCAAAAAAACCTTTCCTCCATGCTCCTTTGAGATATGAAGGCACGTTGGTAAGGGCTGCCTTCTGTCTGAATTCCAATGTCGAGCTTGGGGTCTAGGCCGAAGTATTTGACTGCGCCCAACCAAAGGTCTACAAGAATCTTCTCAGTTGAAACTGGAAGCGGTTTCTTGACTGGGGACTTTGGGTTCTAGCACAAAGTTCACGAGTGCCCAAGACTATATTGGATTTCTTCATCATCACTGCTATCACAGAATACGCAGATAATGGTGAAGGAGTTACCAAAGCTTCTTGGAAATGTCCCAAGGCAGAAGAGAGAGAGAGCTACCAATGGCTTTCCCTATAGTACTTGTGCCCAGTGTTTCAAGAGACCTAGCAGTGTTAGCAAGAACTTGAAGTCCACTGTCTCGTACCATAATGACTTCCAGAGCTAGGTTATGATGTAGTATTACTCCTCCCACAAACTATGCAGAGGGACCGGTCAGTATCTCGTGAGACTTTATCTGAACATTGGGGCACTGCTTCAGGGACTTTTTCCTTCTGATCGAGTATGACTTTCCGTCATTGGGGAGGTAACACTGCTTCTCACTCCATCAAATAGCGAGAGAGAATTCAAACGTAGAAGGAGAAAGAGGGGCTACGCCCTTTATCACTACTGGAATGGCATGTGATCATTCTAACAGGAACAGAGCAGAGGTAGCATGGGCTAGTGTGTGAGTTTGTGAGAACTGAAACCTGGGGCATAGGGAGCGTGTTCTCATGAGAACCCAGAGCCGGTACTAGTTCTCATGAGAACCAAGCATCCAGAGCTAGTGCTTGTTCTCAAGAGAACAAAGTACCAGAATCTTATTTATTTGCTTGTTCTTGAGAATGAAACAGGTGAGCTCCTGTCCTGAACACCAATTGGATTAATAGAGACGGGTTTATACCCAGTACGTATCCTCCCACTTCGCAAACTTGACTAGGGCATACTGGTAGGCTTACACTCCCGAGAAGAGAAGGGTTTTAGAACTGGACTGTGTCTCCTAGTGAGTGGAACAGGGTGATTGAATGTCTTTCCTAAATTTGGAAGAATCCTTGTTGACAGCCGTTTGAACACAATATGGCATACCAGTGTATGTACGCTTGTTAGAATTGAAACAAGAAGCTACTACTCCAATCCATATTAGGCAACCTAATCCTTTTGGGAAAACTCAGTTGGGAATCAGTCTCCGGATTTGGCTAACCGAAATTTTAAAGGTTGCTTATGAATTGCAGAGGCAAGGGATAGTGGCAATGCAGTAGTACGACAATGCCCAAGCACCACTCCACCCAAGACAGGAAGTGTAGAGGGCAAATGCCCTTGTCCTTACCAGCAGTGTTACTCCCAAAAAACCATGCCGAGGTATCGGAAAAAATCTCGCAAGACTGCCAGATCGGTCATCCTGTGCTTCAGGTACATCATCTTCCTCCTCCCTGAAACAAAAGTGTTTTGAATGGTAACTATTACCTAAGAAAGAGTAAAATCTTGCTTGCATGATTCCCAACTGTGGCTAACAATTGCAGCCTACTATGATAGGATTCACGATCGCAGCCAACGATAGCACAATTCCTAATTACGGCCAACGATAGCACGATTCTCAAATATGGCCAGGGATGAAATGATTGTCAATTGCCACCAGAGACAGCATAATTCTTCATTACAGGCCGCAATAGTATGACTCACGATAACATGCTTTTTGATCGCTTCCAATCCCTACTCTCATCACATCCTCCCGATCGCTACCGTGGGAGTGGGAGACTATCGTGTTTGTGCAGGATATTGTGTGTGTGTGTGGAGAGGTCGTTTTCGTG
>NC_090766.1:35161517-35174017 GCF_036898095.1 Palaemon carinicauda | reverse complement strand
TCGTTGGAACTACACTATTTCTGATGCAACAAATATATTTTTATTCCAGTTTCCCCATAATGGATGAAACTGTAAATTTACCCAATGAAGTCCCGCCCACAAAAGTCAGGCGAGAATCGACTTTCTTCGAACCTTACGACAAACATGTTCGACAACCAAATACCCCGTTCACACGTTCGAACATCACTTCAAACACTTGTCTGTCGAACCGCATTCGACGAACCGTTCTACTGTATAAACCTGCCCTAACATTAGAATGTCTCGTAAAACCAAAATTGTTATTTAACTGTTATTGCATATCCAGAAAGGTCAAAACAACGAACAACATAAACGATGATATCTTCATTTGTAGTAAGGTTCGAAACTCAATTTGCAAATTTGATTGCAATTTCGATATCTAATAAAAACTCTAAGATTCTGCGACGGTTATTCAAGATCATGAAATGGCTCAATGAACAGGATTAAGTAATGCAAGAATACTTTTTAATTAGTTAACCATTGACAACCGCTTAAAATCATTAAGTATTATAACAACCACAACTATAGAGTCCTTTCATTGACGTCACTGGGAATCGCCGGCGGCCATGCTGGAGGACATACAAAGCGAAACCATGGCAGCTGCTATAGCGAATATGGACAATGAGAGCGACTTTGTCAAACAATTGTCGGGTGAGGAAAAGCGTTTTTAAAAGCAGAAACTCGATCTAATTGATGGCCTAGATCCATACCAGATGCAGAATTCATTCAGCTTATGGCACATGCAATTCAGATGCTTTTTAAACTTACGAAGGCAGAACATGAGTGGGCATACATTTCCATTGAATAATCTGCTTCCAGAATTTGGTGTTTTTCCATTTAATGCTTTTAAGTCCAAAATTAGATAAAAACTGGGCCAATAAAGAGAGTGCTTATAATTATAAAGCTAATATTGATCAATTAGCCTAACCTTGTGTATTATAATTCTTGATTGTCAAAATGTATGTAAAAGTTTGCATTATAATGTCATTTTTTTATCAGTTCATGCCTAACCATTGTGTTTGTGTTTGGTTACAAATGCTATAATTTCTTATATTCATATAAACATATGATGGACAAACTCTATTGTAATGCTCTTGGATGATCGTTTTGCCTCCTTGCAATTAAATGCGCAAGTTTAATTATTTTTTTGACGTTTCATATATAAGCTGAAGACCCCTCCGGGTTAAACCAGCTTTCAGATATTATTATTATTATTATTATTAATCAATGTTTATTCATCACATAGGCCTGTATGTCTGCACAATTTAATACACAAATTAAAATAAATATAAATATACACTTAATTATATATAGGCATGAGCACCTTGACGAAATAGAGACCTAGGCAAGTAGCCTTTGTTAATATAGCCAATATAGGCACTTTTAATTTTTGTTTTGAAAATCTGAGATGCCCCTTTTGATGTTTGAAAATTGAGATGCCCCCTCCCCCACACACACTACACACTGAACTGACGATGATACTTGTGAAGTCACCCATGCGATCGGATATAGCATGTTTACACAGGAATAATGATACTTTTAGGGCCTAGCTGAGACTGACCTGATATGAAATGATCAGAACAGATACGTGCGTAGGGTAGTGAGGATTCACGTAGATCAGCCCGTGATATTCTGGTCAACCACAAGTCACGTCTGTGCTTGGATAATTCTTCAGTATCTTTGTCCTGATTCTGAATAACTGCCGGTATGCGGTAGAAACTCTTGTCATCTTATTGTCCTCGATTCCCACAGCATTGTGTGAATGTGATGAGATGGCTAACTATTCAGCAGTTCAACCACAGCTATTCACTGAACGCGTTTTTGTTTGTCCTCCAAGATGGCGGACCGGAAGTTTGATGACGTATAATGAAAGGACTCTATAGTCAATTTTTTTTAGCGAGGCAGATCTGCACCGACTGGCAGCGGTGCCCTTTTACCTCGGAAAAGTTTCCTGATCGCTGATTGGTTGGACAAGATAATTCTAACCAATCAGCGATCAGGAAACTTTTCCGAGCTAAAAGGGCACCACGGCGAGACTGTGCAAATGCACCGCATTAAAAGAAATCGACTATAGAGGGGCACTCGGTAGAGCGCAGACCTCCCCCGCGGCAGCTTATTTCTCGACCTTGACCTTAACATGTATTATTTGGTGTGAATTTTCATACACTCCAATATGAACCATGTTTAAATTCTCTCTGACAACCATGTCCAAACTTATGGCTTATTACGTGAATTGGATATTTTGCTTGACCGTGACGTTAACCATTGACATTCCAAAATTTAATAATTTACAACTTTTTACATATCAATTTATCCCTTCGAGTTTCGTTATTCTACGATTAAACTTGGGGCCAAGAAGCTATTCACAAACAAAAACACGAGCAGGGAGTAAAACATACCCTCCTTCCAACTTCGTTGGCGGAGGTAAAGATCATCGAATCACGTGGTATACAGAAATCTGTATAAACTAACAAGATACAACACGTTCAACTACTATGACATCAAAAGTCGATAATACAATTACCTAATTAGCAAATAACTTCCATAGACGGCGTCACGTATCTTAGGAATGCAAATAATCACTATAAACACAATATAAATGAACTATTCGCGCCGAAGGCTAACGGTGAAATGACCAGGAGTCTTAAGAGTAAGGGTTTAAATTAAGTGACCTCCGGTTGGAAACACCGGCTTTTCTCATAACGATGCCAATTATCACTTGGTCGTTAAAGAGTTTCCGGTTGGGGTAAGCATATGCTTCGTTTACATTAAATGGCATATATTAAATAGAGAATTACGCTTAGGAGAAAGTACGATTTATAAATAAAAATAATAAAAAAAAAAGTTTGAAGATACCATACAGGTATGTTTGTGTTTCCTCAAAGACTAGTCGTTAGAATATCATGTACTTCGTCAACAGTAACAACACTAAAAGAAATATTTCGTATACAAACTATAAAAACTGTAACAAAACAAGATGAAGAGAAATAAGATTATTGGTTGACCTACCCTCCCTCTCTCTCTCTCTCTCTCTCTCTCTCTCTCTCTCTCTCTCTGTACATATACATATACAGTATATATATATATATATATATATATATATATATATATATATATATATATATATATATATATATATATATATATATATATATATATATATATATATATATATATATATATATATATATATATATATATATCCCTTTCTGAGTGGAGATACGTTAACGTGGTGAAATGGTTTGAGCATAGCCATAATCAGCAAAACTGTATTATTCAGGGTCACCCATACTAGGTTGGTTTGCTGTAAGATCATACAAAAATCTCCCACCATAACCAATCTGTAGTGGCCAATATGGTGATGAAAATGGCTAAACCCCATGCATAACTATGGACATGTCTGAAGCCTTTGTCAAGCAGCGGATGAGAAACGGTGTAACTTTTTTTTTTTGGTATGATATTCCATTGAAAGTGAAAGAAAATTTTTTAGTTAAGTTTCATGCCATTTTAGCCTCTATTTGAAGCATTAGGGTGACAGTCACATAACTCTAATTAACGTGATTTTCATTGTTTTTATCATTTAGTATCATTTTTTTTTCTATTTTGATTAATAATAATAATAATAATAATAATAATAATCATCATCATCATCATCATCATCTCCTCCTGAGCCTATTGACGCAAAGGGCCTCGGTTAGATTTCGCCAGTCGTCTCTACTTTGAGCTCTTAACTCAATACTTCTCCATTCACCATTTCCTACTTCATGTTTCATAGCCCTCAGCCATGTAGGACTGGGTCTTCCAACTCTTCTAATAATTAATTTTAAAAAAATACAGTTATTCCAAAATCTTGTCTAAAACCACCAAATTATTTTATAAGGTCTTAAAACTTTTGAAAAGTATTAAGCCCATGAAAATATTTAAATACTTTTGATGAGCCACAAGATTAAAACTTCGGTTTACAGACTCACTCATCGTCCCTTTCTATTAAGGTTTTGAAGGCCACTCATGAATGGCAGAGGCAAGGGAAAATAACATTGCCCTAGCAAGCAGGATAATGCCCCTCTCCACCCACGCTAGTACCAGTGAGGGTCAGGCAATGGGTGCTGATTACTCAACAGATAGACCTACAGGATCCCCCAACTCACCCCGCCCCATCCTTACCTCACAAGGATGGTGAGGTTGTAGCCACCAAAAGAACTAACAAATTTGAGCGGGACTCGAACCCTAAGTCTACCGATCACCAGTCAGGAACATTACCACATCGGCCGCCACAACCGTATTATAAAATAATTATTTGTTTGGGCAGATTATTCACGTACAAATCATTATTAACAAAGGTGCAGGATTGATAAAAGGTGTCCCACCCAGAGAAAGAATTACCCTTTTATTAATTGAATAACACTAACTTCTTAGTAAAGCTAGGATAAAGTTTAAGAGACGTGCAAAGGCTTATCAGTTATCAGAACTGGATGCCCAAAATATCTAAGAAAATTGCTACATATTATGCAGCCAACAAATCATGTCGATACGAGAATAGTTACAAATGATTTCAAATTATTGGAGCTAAGATGAATCTCTCCTATAGGTACTAGAACTTTCAAATATGCGATTCCAAGATTATACAACAAAATACTTTTGATATTTCAAAAAAAGTCTATGCAGATAGTAAAGGTATAAATACATTTTGAATTAATGAAGGCACATTGCATATGTGAAAAAAAAAGGTTCGAGTTATTGCATGTGATATAGGCTACCGTTGTTATAGTAACTGAATATGTTTTAAGATATATGAAACATCACAATTTTTCGCTCACCGCATGCTGGTTCCATCAGCGCTATACGAATTAAAAATGAAACATTGTGAAAGGTATGAGGAACGCTCTCCCTCTGAAAGCCTCCTGAATGTTTCGCAACTTTGCTGAACTTTGTTCCTAAACTATAGGAGCAACTATGAGTACACCCTAGAATCTCTATACGTTGTGAGAGCCTCTGGTGCATTATAACTTTCTCTTGACGAACTTCTGATGCATTTCTGACGGGAAGCTTTCAACCGTAGTTATAGAGTTCCATTCAGACATAAGAAATAGTATCACTGCTAGAGGATTCTATACACTGGAACTGTTACTTTGTACGTAAGTCACCTGCACTCAACTCAGCGAAAAATGGCTGATACGGTAGGGCACCTGGTTGCAAACGGATTCCCGCAGTGGTGCCACATCTCCACAGATCACCAGCCAGCTCTTCAACTCTTGCCCCTTTCTCTCTCTCTCTCTCTCTCTCTCTCTCTCTCTCTCTCTCTCTCTCTCTCTCTCTCTCTCTCTCGCCTAGCATAGTTGGCTAACTGATATCATGATTGATGGCTTTTCACAGGATGGCGTCACAGGTATAATAATGTTTGCTTTAGTAGGTGTTATATAATGGTTATGGAAGCAATTTCTTGTTATCCATGCAATTCACGAGTGTTAATGACCTCTAAGAGGTTATGAGTTGTGTGGTATATTTAGAAGGTGAATCTAAAGAATAATTTGATCTCTGTGGACGAATTCAGTTTAAAAGTAACTGCTGACGTCACAAAAGATGACATGAACGTAAAACAAATTAGATGAATGACTTTAACTCGTGCCGAAGTTATACTTCCTAAATAAAGCCCTACAAGTTTGTAACTTCATAAAAATAACTTTAAAAATTCAGTTGACAGCTGCAGTATTCCCTTCCTGCTTATATACTCCCGGTTGGAGTCTTAGCTAAATGGAAGCCATTTCTTAGTGCTTGCTTGCAGTGGCTGAGGTGGTGCTTGGAAAATTTAATTTTTCATCAAAATCCTATTGTGTTGCTTATAGCAAGCTGCTTTTCCAACTAGGGTTATAGCATAGCAAGTAATAATAATAATAATAATAATAATAATAATAATAATAATAATAATAATAATAATAATAATAATAATAATAATAATAATAATAATAATAATTACGAAACTTAAGTCATCCACGATATCTACTCGAAGGGCAAATTCTCCAACTGGTAAAAAAGAGCAAAAGAACATTTTAGGAATCCTTTAGCGGTTATATGATAAAATAATAAAATTATATAAATGATAAAATTATAAAAAGGATAAAAATCCTTGATAATACGACACCTTTTGCTGATAAAAACCCATTTGAAATATTCTGTCTGTGTTGTGCTACCGATATTGAGAACGCTATAATTTCTGGATAATCACTTTAACTCTTGGCATTCATTATCTAAACCGTCTATTGCAAATAGTATGTTGCCACTACAAGCTAAAAATTCTTGTTACATTTTTTACATTTTTACGAAACTATGAAAAGTAATTTTTTTTTTTTTTTTTTTTTTTTTTTTTTTTTTCCCTGGCTGTCGTGTTTTCCAACTATAAGGTCATCCCCCCAAAAAGTTAAGCTGAGATTCCATTGGCTTTTTGTAATCCCTTTTGATTTGGAATTCAACGTTTGTGAAGGTATTTCAAATAACGTTTTATTTTTCGGTTTTAGAAACGAAATCTTTTCTCATATTCCTTTTATCGTTGTTAGAGATTTACCTGGAATGTCTCTCTCTCTCTCTCTCTCTCTCTCTCTCTCTCTCTCTCTCTCTCTCTCTCTCTCTCTCTCTCTCTCTTAGTCTCTCTCTCTCTCTCTCTCTCATCGCTATTGGTACATCACTTATTTTCTATCAAATCCTTGCTCTCTCTCTCTCTCTCTCTCTCTCTCTCTCTCTCTCTCTCTCTTGGTACACTTTATTTTTTATGAAATCCTCTCTCTCTCTCTCTCTCTCTCTCTCTCTCTCTCTCTCTCTCTCTCTCTCTCTCTCTCTCTCTCTCTCTTGGTACACTTTATTTTTTATGAAATCCTCTCTCTCTCTCTCTCTCTCTCTCTCTCTCTCTCTCTCTCTCTCTCTCTCTCTCTCTTATTACCTCCGCCAAAGAAGTTGTAAGGAAGTTATATTTTACCCCCCTGTTTGCGTGTTTCTTTGTTTGTATGTGTGTGTGTGTGTTTGATTGTGAACAGCTTCCTGGCCACAATTTCAATCGTAATGAAACTTGCAGGGATTCACTGTTATGTAAAAAGCTGGAAATTATTAAATTTTGGAAGGTCAATGTCAAAGATCAAGGTCACGGTCAAGCAAAATATCCAATTCACGTAATCAGCCATAAGTTTGGACATCGTTATCACAGTTATTTCAAAAGGTCGAGATATAAGCGGCCGCGGCGGAGGTCTGCGCTCTACTGAATGCCCTTTCTAGCTATTTTCATTATCAATATTTGGAATAAAACTCATCTCAAAAGAAAAAAAAAATACCGCATTTGATTATTTTTTTTTTTATTAATTTAAATTTCTTGAAATAATTCTTAATTATGAAGAAGATTTGACTTCCTCATCCATAATTTCCACCATATATTAATTACCCCGCCATAGAGGTTATATTTTCACCTCTATCTGACTGTTTGTTTGTTTGTTTGTTCGTCACCAGCCGAACTCAAAAAGTTACGGATTAATTATTATTATTATTATTATTATTATTATCATCATCATTATTATTATTATTATTATCATCATTATTATTTTCATCATGATCATTATTATTATTATTGTTATTATTATCATTATTATTATTATTATTATTATTATTATTATTATTATGATGATGATGATGATGATTATTATTATTATTGTTATTATTATTATGATGATGATGATAATGATTATCATTATTATTATTATTATCATTACACCGTCAAAGATGACATCAAAACTAAAATGATTTAAGATAGAGGAAATGAGCCGCCATGGCGGAGGTATGCACTCTTTCAGTATTCTAATTTTTAATTAGTTCAGTTGGCTCTCTGTTAAGAGATTCAAGAACCTCAGCTCTGCAATCAGAGGATGAGACCAGTACAAAGAGGAGCATGATAAATGAATGCCGCAGATAAAAAGCATTATCTACCAATATTGGGATCAGCTGTTCGCCGAGCGAGATGGCGCAGTCATGTGGTGGAGAACAAGTGTAGTTCGAGGTCATGCGGTCCGTGGGTGTTCTTTTGAGTGTATAACATCTGTTCTTGTGTCATCACTCTCCGTAAATGCTATACATTTAAAAACCTATTCATAAAAAAAAATATAATTTTTTTTACTATAAAGCTACCAGTTTTTTTTTTCTTCAAATATTTGATTACTCTATATAACTAGCGTATGCAACCCGTCAAAAATAAGAACTGAATATCTAGATAGATATGCACACACACACGCACACACAGACAGATTCCGACTTTCCAACCAGTTACCGGTCAGCGTGATATATATATATATATATATATATATATATATATATATATATATATATATATATATGTGTGTGTGTGTGTGTGTGTGTGTGTGCGTGTGTGTGTGTGTGTAACCCGACACTTGCTCTTCATTTCCATAGGCATAATATTAGGTGCACAAGACCCCCTTGAAGAACATCATGAATGGAGGACCACAGTTGGAAACCAAGGTTTATTTATTTCTCCATTTACTTCCCTCACTGGGTTATTTTTCCCTGTTGGAGTCCTTGGGCTTATAGCATCCTGATTTTCCAACTAGGGGTGTAGCTTAGCTAGTAATAATAATAATAATAATAATAATAATAATAATGCAGGGACGCTGTCTAGCCTAATCTCACCCACCTAACCTAACCTAGTCTGTCGAGTCCTCTTTACTTACTTTCCCTTCTAGCAACCCCACCCCCCCCCCAACCCCCGCCCCACCGTTCTTTAACCTGACTTGTGATATCGAATCACTTCGAAAACCTTGATATACAGCTGTATACTTAGGCTAAACCAATAAGAAATCCCAAGTGCACAGGTGGTACACATCTTGAGCTAGACGTAGTTTCCTTACCTTATCAGAATAATTGATCTACATTGCCTGCTGATTAAAGCGAGAATTGAATTTAAAATATGTACAATAACCCAGCAAGTTATCAGAACCGGTCGTCCAAAATATCTAAGAGAATTGCTACATATTGTGCGGCCAACAAATCGTACTGACACGAAATCGTTACAGATGGTTTCAAACTACTGTATTAGAAACTAGGTACACGTCCACTGTAGGCTCCAGAACCTTTAAATATGCGGCCCCGAGACATCCGAATAATTGAAGATATTAAGGCTTCCAAGAGAAAACTGAAGACTTTCTTATTCTGCGAGTGTTTCGACAGTGATGATCAAACAGTAAGCGAACAATAAGCATCGAAAAATGTTAAATGCTCCCGAATGAACATCTTAAAACGATCCTGGAGGTCCTGTAGAGAGTAGGGTTCCCCTGTTGTACAGGACTACATACGCAGCCCTTAAAGTATAAAGTAAGAAGATGTAGTTGGTGATTCACCTGTTTATGCTATGAACCCCATTCCTTTTCTGCTTGTGGATATATTGACAACGTTTACCATTTAATCTACTGATAGAATAAACGCAGAACTTAAAGCTTAAAAGCTATTGCCTTGAAGCTGGTTACCGTAGAAGAAAACATTAAATTTAGTGAAATTTAGTGTCCAATTCAGCCAAAATAAAACAATCAATGAGCATTATAAAACGTTAAACAAATCATCACCGTCAACTAACGCTATATTTTTGTTTGATTATACATTTCTGAAATCGTGAATTGTATAAACTTGAAACAAAAGAATAAACCAGTTTTATTGTACAATCCCATCCACTCAAACTGAACTCGGTCTGATATTTTTTCAAACATTCCTGAAATCGTGAATTGTATAAACTTGAAACAAAAGAATTACCCAGTTTTTTGCACTATCCCATCTACTCAAACTAGACCCGAAAACAGCAAATCTCTGATATTTTTTACCCACAATGCATCACTATAATCGTGTCGACACGAGAATAGTTACAGATGGTTTCAAACTCTTGGAACCTAGATATATGTCTACTTAAGGCTCCAGAGCCTTTAAATATGCGGCCCCGAGACTATATAATAAGCTCCCACGAAACATTCGAATGATTGAAGACATTAAGGCTTTCAAGAGGAAACTGAAAACTTTCTTATTTCATGAGTCTTTTGACAGTGACTAACAGTAAATGAACAATACGCGATATGAAATGTTAAATACTCTGAACGAACAAGGTAAAACGACAGTAGAGGTCCTATAGAGAGTGGGGTTCCCCTGCTGTATGGGACCGGAAAAGCAGCCATTAAAGTAAAGTAAAGTACAGTATAAAACAGAATCTGATCGGGAGGCAAATCGCGTGACTAGGGGAAACAATTTCTCTATGACTTGCATGACTCGGGATAATACATCAATAACCTTTAATAACTGATGTATTTTTGTATGGTCTGCATCATTCGGAATGGGAGAATGGGTTAAGGGAAAAAAATATTTTTTTTTCTATTGGTTTTGATATCAATATTATCTATGTTGCACTGTGGAATATGATCAGACAGACACACACACATATATATATATATATATATATATATATATATATATATATATATATATATATATATATATATATGTATATATATATATATATGCATATATTTATATCTGTGTGTGTGCGTATATTATATATATATATATATATATATATATATATATATATATATATATATATATATACAGAGAGAGAGAGAGAGAGAGAGAGAGAGAGAGAGAGAGAGAGAGAGAGAGAGAGAGAGAGAGAGAGGTTTGTATAATATTTTCTCCTAGAGTATATCAATACATTTAAGTATTTGATCCGAGACATTATTACTTAATAATATTTGTAAATTTAAGCTTTCCTTCATTAGGCTCTCTTAAAATAATGGTTTATTTTCTTAAACAAAATAAAAGTTTCTTTTAGAATTGGTTCTCTGGCCTATTGGAAATGTTCCTGCCTGGTGGCCTGCTGAACTGGTGTTCGAGTTCCGCTCAAGCTAGATAGTTTCTTTGGTCGCTGCATCCTCACCATCCTTGTGAGCTAAGGATGGTGGGGAGTTTGGGGAAACCTATAGGTCTATCTGCTGAGTCATCAGCAGCCATTGCCTGGCCCTCCCTGTTCCTACTTTGGTTGGAGAAGAGGATTCAAGGAGTAACCTCCAACAACCAATAATAATAAGAATAAGGAAGTGGGGAGTATGGGGAAAGGAAGAGTACCCCTAGATACAATCCAGTTTATAGCTCAAAGGCAGGTACTCAGGATGGGAAAGATTAAGGAAATAGGGAGAAAGAGAAGTACAGGAGAAGAATAAAAGAGAGGGGCAGACCCTCTTGTGATATTAGGGAATTGGTGTATTGGTTTATTAGTAAGTGGAGAAGAGGCTTGGGCGCTGATGATATGTATACATGGTCAGTCTCTAGGAAAACGTAACTGTCCCTTGCCTCTGACACTCATGAACAACATTTACAGGCCTTCAATGGGTCACATAAAGGTTTAAAGGCCGTTCATTAATGGTAGAAACAAGGGACAGTGACATTGCCCTATCAAGCAGGACAAGGCCCTAGAGACTGACCATTATATACAAGATCAGCACCCAAGCCCCCTCTCCATCCAAGCTAGAACAAAGGAGGGCCAGACAATGGCTGCCGATGACCCGGCAGATACATGGTCAGTCTCGAGGGCATTGTTCTGCTCGATAGAGCAATGCCACTGTCCGTTGCCTCTGCCATTCATGAGCGGCCTTTAAAAATAGATCTATATTATTAGTTCGGGGGAGAGCGAGGGATGAAAAATAAGCAATATCGTTACAGTATATTAAACACTTGTGGTACAGACAATTCTTTTTTTTATTTGTATGCGCTTTACTTGCTGCATGTTTATTACACTTGGCACCCCTGGAGAGGCGGGGTACAGGGAAGGACGAGGGATCGAAGGTATTTTGCTTCAGGAAGAGAGTAGTAGTTTCTCAGGGAGCTTCTTGGCATTAAGAGATTTGTTATCATTTTTGCTCAATGGCACAAAAAAAAAAAAAGGATTTTGACATAGGAAAAATCTAGTTTTGGTTGAGATAACCCTGCCTTTTTTTTTTTTTTTTTTTTTTTCCTTACTTTGATGGCTGCTTTTCCGGTCCCATACAGTAGGGGAAGAACCCCACTCCCTACAGGACCTCCACTGTCGTTATACCTTGTTCGTTCAGAGTATTTAACGTTTCATATCGCGTATTGAAAAGTTCCTCAATGGCAGCTTTCTACTTGGGATATTTCAGCGAGTGATATACCAGAGAACTTTTACCTGTAGAGGTATCACGGGGTTACTAACCCCTGAGCGAATTTACCAGCTCACAAAATGTATTAACGAAGCCACGCCATAGCCTCAGGTAAACGAAAACGGCAAGAGAGTTCCGGAAACGAATGGGTTAACTCTATTGAATGTGAATTCGAAAAGCAAATTCGTATCGCAAATCCATCATCAGCCTTGACACGTTTTTCATACTCAAAATAGTTGGCAGTCAATAACGAATTTCTCTATTCAATACACTAAAATAATAACAAGA
>NC_090766.1:35134017-35149017 GCF_036898095.1 Palaemon carinicauda | reverse complement strand
TTTGCTGTCATGAAGCACACCTAAAATTCTAAAAGTCATACAGAGTTCAAGAAACAATATCAATACTGAGATCTTGATGTTGAGGAGCCACTGTCCTTGACCTACTTACAATCATACTTTGAGTTTTGCTAGGATTCAACTTCATGCCCGATAATTTGCACCATGCCCTAATTTTAGCTAGATCTCTATTAAGGGATTCAGCAACCCCTGATCTACATTCAGGAGATGGAATTGATGCAAATAGAGTAGCATCATCTGCATGTGCAACAAGCTTGTTTTCTAGGCTAACCCACATGTCATGTGTATATAGTATGAAAAGTAATGGGCTAAGAACATTATCTTTCCCACCCCCCTCCCCGTTCCTAACTACAAAACCTCTCACTAGGGTATGACTACTCTCACTCCCCATACCAAAGGGACTGGGAGAGACAGAGTAGTCATACTTCTGGCAATGCCGCTGAGCATGACCGGAAGTGTGTATATATATACATACATACATACATACATACATACAAATATATATATCTATATATATATATATATATATATATATATATATGTATGTATATATATATATATATATATATATATATATATATATATATACAGTATATATATGTGTGTATATATATATGTATATAGATATTTATATATATATATATATATATATATATATATATATATATATATATATATAAATATCATATATATAAAACTAGACACTTCCTATTTACCATATAGGAGAGAATAAGGTCAATAATATAGTCAATTTGTACTTGTGCCTACCTAGCTAGTAGTCTTAGGTTCGATTCCTGCCTAGGGCTGGTAAATCCCTGCTTGAAATATGGTGACCTACCCAGCTTTGTTAGCTGGGTACCTGGAAGTCTGTAAAATCGTGTTGGAGAAAGGTTGGGTTTCTTCCAAACCATCTACTCATTAACTCTACCTTAGGAATAGTTGACCTTCTGTCTCCTTGAGCTCATTCCTTTATCTTACAGGAGCAAGTGTATGTCTGACACAATTGTTTGGTCTGTCTTTAATGCTCCGTGACTGTCCTAATTAACCTTTAGGTAGTAATGGTGTGAGAAGTCAGGGAAAGGACAAAGTTGTGTAGCAAGAAAAGTATTATTATTATTATTATTATTATTATTATTAGTAGTAGTAGTAGTAGTAGTAGTAGTAGTGTAGTAGTAAGAGTAGTAGTAGTAGTAGTAGTAGTAGTAGTATTAGTAGTAGTAGTAGTAGTAGTATTACTATTATTATTAGTGATGTTGTTGTTATTATTATTATTATTATTATTATTACTTGCTAAGGTATAACCCTACTTGGAAAAGAAGAATGCTCCAACAGGGAAAATAGCCCAGTGAGGAAAGAGAATAAGGAAACTACAAGAAAAGTAATCAACAATTAATATAAAATATTCTATAACAGTAACAACATTAATATAAATATTTCATACATAAACCATAAAAACTTAAAAAAAAAAAAAAAACCAAGAGGAAGAGAAATAAAATAGAATTGTGTGCCTGAGTGTACCCTCAAGCAAGAGAGCTCAACCCAAGACAATGGAAGACCATGTTACAGAGGCTATGGCACTACCCAAGACTAGAGAACAATGGTTTGATTTTGGAGTGTATTTAACTAGCTGTGAATCTATTAAAAGAGATTGAATGTTTCAAGAAATCCGTATTGTTTATTACTTCTCTTGTTATTTATTTCATTGTTTCCTTTCCTCACTGGGCTATTTTTCCCTGTTGGAGCCTCTGGGCTTAGAGCATCTTGCTTTTCCAACTAGGGTTATAACCTAGCTTTTAATAATAATAATAATAATAACATCATTATTAATACTGATAATAATAATGATAACAAAGATAACAACAACATCACTAATAATAATAATAATAATGATAATAATAATAATAATAATAATAATAACATCACTATTAATACTGATAATAATAATGATAATAAAAATAACAACAACAACATCACTAATAATAATAATAATAATAATAATAATAATAATAATAATAATAATAACAACAACAACAACAACAACAACAACAACACCTTTTACGAGCAAAAGCAGTTACGAAAGAATGTTTCAATATCAGTCGACAATTGTCTAAGCAGACAAAGGTTTCAGGAATTCCTGAAAAAAAAAAAAAAAAAAAAAAAAAAAAAAAAAAAAAAAACATCTGTTTCATGTCGGACGTGATAATCATTTACGTGAGTTATGATATTTTATGACGACTTTGTTCGTTTGTTGATGTGTAGGAGATAATTGCATGAGGGATTCTGTTGTTGTTGTTGTTTGAATTGTTTTAGTCGGTTATTACTAGTCATTATGATTATTATTAGGTTATCAGAATTGTTGTTGGTATAATAATAATAATAATATATACATATATGTATATACATATATATATAAATTTCTACCTCACACAGGAATCGAACCCTAGCTCCTTCAAATGAAAGGCCTGGTCGCTTACAAGCCCTGTATGAGGTAGAAATTTATTTCTATTTGAGCGCGATATTGTGTAAATTTTCACCCATATATATATATATATATATATATATATATATATATATATATATATATATATATATATATATATATATATGTGTGTGTGTGTGTGTGTGTGTGTGTTCGTATGGAACACACATGAAACCAAAAGGTGTTGAAACCCACAGGACTTAATCACGTATGAAACCGCTCTATCACAGTGAGCAAGCCGTATCATTATATTCCACCTGTTTCGAGATGATGGATTGTTATTGTTTACCAGTACATTCAACGGAGGGATATCATCACTTGCGTCATTTAATTCATTTGTCTGGGGAAGATTTTGTTGGTTTAAGAGGATTTATCGTATGGATTTATGGGTGATTTGTCTAGCAACAATTCAAATTTTATTACGATTTTATTCCGATTTATCGTATGGATTTATGGGTGATTTGTCTAGCTACATTTCAAATTTTATTACGATTTTATTCCAATTTATCGTATGGATTTATGGGTGATTTGTCTAGCTACAATTCAAATTTTATTACGATTTTATTCCGATTTATCGTATGGATTTATGGGTGATTTGTCTAGCTACAATTCAAATTTTATTACGATTTTATTCCAATTTATCGTATGGATTTATGGGTGATTTGTCTAGCTACAATTCAAATTTTATTACGATTATCGTAAGGATTTATGGGTGATTTGTGTAGCAACAATTCAAATTTTATTACGATTTTATTCCAATTTATCGTATGGATTTATGGGTGATTTGTCTAGCTACAATTCAAATTTTATCACGATTTTATTCCGATTTATCGTATGGATTTATGGGTGATTTCTCTAGCTACAATTAAAATTTGATTACGATTTTATTCCGATTTATAGTATGGATTTATGGGTGATTTCTCTAGCTACAATTCAAATTTTATTCCGATTTATCGTATGGATTTATGTGTGATTTGTCTAGCTACAATTCAAATTTTATTACGATTTTATTACAATTTATCGTATGGATTTATGGGTGATTTGTCTAGCTACAATTCAAATTTTATTACGATTTTATTCCGATTTATCGTATGGATTTATGGGTGATTTGTCTAGCTACATTTCAAATTTTATCACGATTTTATTCCGATTTATCGTATGGATTTATGTGTGATTTGTCTAGCTAAAATTCAAATTTTATTACAATTTTACTCAGATTCATCGTATGTATTTATTGGTGATTTGTCTAGCTACAATTAGAATTTTATTACGATTTCATTCCGATTTATCGTATGGATTTATGGGTGATTTGTCTAGCTACAATTCAAATTTTATCACGATTTTATTCCGATTTATCGTATGGATTTATGGGTGATTTGTCTAGCTACAATTCAAATTTTATCACGATTTTATGCCAATTTATAGTATGGATTTATGGGTGATTTCTCTAGCTACAATTCAAATTTTATTACGATTTTATTCCGATTTATCGTATGGATTTATGGGTCTAGCTACATTTCAAATTTTATCACGATTTTATTCCGATTTATCGTATGGATTTATGTGTGATTTGTCTAGCTACAATTCAAATTTTATTACAATTTTACTCAGATTCATCGTATGTATTTATTGGTGATTTGTCTAGCTACAATTAGAATTTTATTACGATTTCATTCCGATTTATCGTATGGATTTATGGGTGATTTGTCTAGCTACAATTCAAATTTTATCACGATTTTATTCCGATTTATCGTATGGATTTATGGGTGATTTGTCTAGCTACAATTCAAATTTTATCACGATTTTATGCCGATTTATCGTATGGATTTATGGGTGATTTGTCTAGCTACAATTCAAATTTTATCACGATTTTATTCCGATTTATCGTATGGATTTATGGGTGATTTGTCTAGCTACAATTAGAATTTTATTACGATTTCATTCCGATTTATCGTATGGATTTATGGGTGATTTGTCTAGCTACATTTCAAATTTTATCACGATTTTATTCCGATTTATCGTATGGATTTATGGGTGATTTGTCTAGCTACAATTAGAATTTTATTACGATTTCATTCCGATTTATCGTATGGATTTATGGGTGATTTGTCTAGCTACAATTCAAATTTTATCACGATTTTATTCCGATTTATCGTATGGATTTATGGGTGATTTGTGTAGCAACAATTCAAATTTTATTACGATTTTATTCCAATTTATCGTATGGATTTATGGGTGATTTGTCTAGCTACAATTCAAATTTTATCACGATTTTATTCCGATTTATCGTATGGATTTATGGGTGATTTCTCTAGCTACAATTAAAATTTGATTACGATTTTATTCCGATTTATAGTATGGATTTATGGGTGATTTCTCTAGCTACAATTCAAATTTTATTCCGATTTATCGTATGGATTTATGTGTGATTTGTCTAGCTACAATTCAAATTTTATTACGATTTTATTACAATTTATCGTATGGATTTATGGGTGATTTGTCTAGCTACAATTCAAATTTTATTACGATTTTATTCCGATTTATCGTATGGATTTATGGGTGATTTGTCTAGCTACATTTCAAATTTTATCACGATTTTATTCCGATTTATCGTATGGATTTATGTGTGATTTGTCTAGCTAAAATTCAAATTTTATTACAATTTTACTCAGATTCATCGTATGTATTTATTGGTGATTTGTCTAGCTACAATTAGAATTTTATTACGATTTCATTCCGATTTATCGTATGGATTTATGGGTGATTTGTCTAGCTACAATTCAAATTTTATCACGATTTTATTCCGATTTATCGTATGGATTTATGGGTGATTTGTCTAGCTACAATTCAAATTTTATCACGATTTTATGCCGATTTATAGTATGGATTTATGGGTGATTTCTCTAGCTACAATTCAAATTTTATTACGATTTTATTCCGATTTATCGTATGGATTTATGGGTGATTTGTCTAGCTACATTTCAAATTTTATCACGATTTTATTCCGATTTATCGTATGGATTTATGTGTGATTTGTCTAGCTACAATTCAAATTTTATTACAATTTTACTCAGATTCATCGTATGTATTTATTGGTGATTTGTCTAGCTACAATTAGAATTTTATTACGATTTCATTCCGATTTATCGTATGGATTTATGGGTGATTTGTCTAGCTACAATTCAAATTTTATCACGATTTTATTCCGATTTATCGTATGGATTTATGGGTGATTTGTCTAGCTACAATTCAAATTTTATCACGATTTTATGCCGATTTATCGTATGGATTTATGGGTGATTTGTCTAGCTACAATTCAAATTTTATCACGATTTTATTCCGATTTATCGTATGGATTTATGGGTGATTTGTCTAGCTACAATTAGAATTTTATTACGATTTCATTCCGATTTATCGTATGGATTTATGGGTGATTTGTCTAGCTACAATTCAAATTTTATCACGATTTTATTCCGATTTATCGTATGGATTTATGGGTGATTTGTCTAGCTACAATTAGAATTTTATTACGATTTCATTCCGATTTATCGTATGGATTTATGGGTGATTTGTCTAGCTACAATTCAAATTTTATCACGATTTTATTCCGATTTATCGTATGGATTTATGGGTGATTTGTCTAGCTACAATTAGAATTTTATTACGATTTCATTCCGATTTATCGTATGGATTTATGGGTGATTTGTCTAGCTACAATTCAAATTTTATGACGATTTTATTCCGATTTATCGTATGGATTTATGGGTGATTTTTCTAGCTACAATTCAAATTTTATTACGATTTTATTCCGATTTGTCGTATGAATTTATAGGTGATTTGTCTAGCTACAATTGAAATTTTATTACGATTTTATTCCAGTTTATCGTATGGATTTATGGGTGATTTGTCTAGCTACAATTAAAATTGTATTACGATTTTATTCCGATTTATCATATGGATTTATGTGTGATTTGTCTAGCTACAATTAAAATTTTATTACGATTTTATTCTAATTTATCGTATGGATTTATGAGTGAGATGTCTAGCTACAATTCAAATTCTATTACGATTTTATTCCAATTTGGCCCATGGATTTATGTGTGATTTGTCTAGCTACAATTCAAATTTTATTACTATTTTATTCCGATTTATCGCATGAATTTATGGGTTATTTCTCTAGCTACAATTCAAATTTTATTACGATTTTATTCCAATTTAGCGTATGGATTTATGGGTGATTTGTTTGGCTAGAATTCAAGGCTGGATTTATATTTTTGAATAGGTGGGATTTAACATGTAAAAGATTTTAAACGGATTTATCGTCTACTAATTTATTGATCTGCCTGAGGAAGATTTTGTTTGTTTTAAGCGGATTTATTGTATGGATTTATGGGTGATTTGTTTGGCTTCTATTGCAGACTGGATTTATATTTTTAAATAGGTGGGATTTATCATATACAGTAAGAGCTTCTAAGTCGACTCTTTTTTTGTGTCTTTAGGGATTTTAGAAGGTTAAATTTCAGCTGCAGATTTATCTTCCAACGTGACTTACAGTGGGATTTATAATGTTGTGGATTTATATTCTCACTCATCAAAGGGGGTTTATAACGTAAATGTTTTTAATCGGATGTAATGTAAGAAAATTTAGGAGTGGATATAACCTGAAGAACATCTTTCATTTTCATAATTAAATGATTTTTTATATAGTGTCCTATTTAGCCTCTCTCTCTCTCTCTCTCTCTCTCTCTCTCTCTCTCTCTCTCTCTCTCTCTCTCTCTCTCTCTCTCTCTCTCTCTCTCTCACTATGATGCATCCCAGACCATCCAAGACTTGAAGATGCAAAATACACCGGAAGATGCATTAGCAACTCTCTAGTAGATATACGAGGTGTCTCACACTGAGGGACCTGGGGGAACCCAAACATAGAATAAGGCAATAAGGCAATAAGACACACTCTCTCTCTCTCTCTCTCTCTCTCTCTCTCTCTCTCTCTCTCTCTCTCTCTCTCTCTCTCTCTCTCTAAGATACATCCCAGACCATCCAAAACTGGAAGATGCATTACCAATTCTCTGGTGGATATACGAGGCGTCTCACACTGAGGGACCTGGGGGAACCAAAACATAGAATAAGGCAATAAGGCAATAAGGCTCTCTCTCTCTCTCTCTCTCTCTCTCTCTCTCTCTCTCTCTCTCTCTCTCTCTCTCTCTCTCTCTCTCACATACAATCTAATGAAATAAATTTTGACAAAAATATTTGATGACATTTTATCCTATTCAGCTCAAAGGACACATGAATAAAAATTAATTATATTTAGCTAAACATGTTCTCACTCTGTTAATTCATCCAAGCAAAACTCCGGAATTCACTCAACGCCCTTGTATTCCCTAACAGTTATTCTTCAAGTGTTTAGGTGCAAATGTTAATTTTTGAGATCTGGGTTAGCTCAGAGCATTAAAATACCTTTGTAAATAATCTTCCCCTATATTTCTAGTCATACTGAGCTCCATTGCCTAACGTATGACTACTCGGTCTCTCCCCTTTCCTCGGGTATGAGAGAGAGAGAGAGAGAGAGAGAGAGAGAGAGAGAGGGAGAGTATTCATACCTCGGTGAGAGGAGGTACCACCACAATCTCCCACAAATTGCGGAAACTGCCTGGTTAAAATGTACTTGAGAAAGGGCCAGAGGATGGGAAGGGTTGAATATGTGTGTGTGCGTGCGTGTGTGTGTAACTAAATATTTAGCAGTCATTTTTGTCGGGTAGTGTACACTAGTGCCATAAATATAAAAGAACCGATAATATCTTCGTTTGGCAGATAAACGAATAAACTAGATATCAAATTATTATTATTACTATTATTATCATTATTATTATTATTAACATTTTCATTATTACCTGCTAAGCTACAACCCTAGTTGGAGAAGAAGCAGTGAGGAAAGGAAATAAATAAATAAACTATAAAAGAAGTTTAAGAACAATAACAATGAAATAAATCCATTATATATAAACTATAAAACTTAAAAATAACAAGAATGAGAGAAATAAGATAGAATAAAGGGCTAAAGTGTGTCCTCAAGCAAGAGAACTCTACCCTACGAAAGTGGTAGACCATGGTACAGAGGCTGTGGCATTACCGAAATGTATCATTATCATTAATTGCTAAGCTATAACCCTAATTGGAAAAGCAGGGTGCTATAACCTCAGGGGCCCCAACAGGGAAAAGAGTCCATTGAGGAAAGGAAACAAGGCAAAAGAAAATATTTTAAGAGCAGTAACATCAAAATAAATATTTCCTATATAAACAATGAAATTAGATAGAATAGTGTGCCCGAGTGTACCCTCAAGTAAGAGAACTCTAACCCAAGACAGTGGAAGACCATGGTGCAGAGGCTATGGCACTACCCAAGACTACAGAACAATGGTTTGATTTTGGAGTGTCCTTCTCCTAGAAGAGCTGCTTACCATAGCTAAAGAGCCTCTTCTACCCTAACCAAGAGGAAAGAAGCCACTGGCCAATTACAGTGCTGTAGTTAATCACTTGGGTGAAGAAAAACTGTTTGGTAACCTCAGTGTTGTCAAGTGTGTGAGAACAAAGGAGAATATGTAAAGAATAGGCCAGACTATTCGGTGTATGCGTAGGCAAGGGGAAAGTCAACCGTAACCAGAGAGAAGGATTCAATGTAGTACTGTCTGGCCAGTCAAAGGACCCCATAACTCTCCAGCGGTAGTATCTCAACGGGTGGCTGGTGCCCTGGCCAACCTACTACCTGCAATGGTACAGAGGCTATGGCACTACGCAAGACTAGAGAACAATGGTTTGATTTTGGAGCACCCTTCTCCTAGAAGAACTACTTACTGGAACTGTCTCTTCTACCCTTACCAAGACGAAAGTAGCCACTGAATAAGTACATTGCAGGAGTTAATCCCTTGAGTGAAGAAGAATCGTTTGGTAATCTCAGCGTTGTTAGGTATATGAGGACAGAGGAGACTATGTAAAGAATAGACCAGACTATTCGGTGTATGTGAAGGCAAAAGAAAAGTGGGCCGTAACCAGAGAGAGGAATCCAATGTAGTGTCTGGCCAGTCAAAGGAACCATTAACTTTCTAGTATTAGTATCTTAACGGTCGGCTGGTGCCCTGGCCAACCTACTACCAGTAGGAAAGCTGAACAAAGTGGAATCAGAGTTAGCTCAATTATCTGTAGTATCTAAACCTATTGACTTATTAACTATAGGCCAGATTTAACCTCGAAAACTGAAGTCAAACTATCATTTAAAACAAAGAAAATCTTGTTATTACATTACATCATAATCGTACAATTAATAAAACGTTATTAGTTATTAGAGAGAAATGTAAGTTTGGATAAAGAGAGATAAGGAGCTGATAACTTTACATTAGCAATCACTACAATTATCAAAGGCGTTAAGGAACCTCATAATATAAAGTGGTTGTCATGTTTAATGGAAAACTACGCCCGTTGAGATACTACCACTAGAGATTTATGGGTCCTTTGACTGGCCAGACAGTACTACATTGGATCCTTCTCTTTGGTTACGATTCAATTTCTCAATGCCTACTCATACACCGAATAGTCTGGCATATTCTTTACAGATTCTCCTCTGTCCTCATACACCTGACAACACTGAGATTACCAAACAATTTTTCTTCACTCAAGGGGTTAACTACTGCACTGTAATTGGCCAGTGGCTACTTTCCTCTTGGTAATGGTAGAGGAGACTCTTTAGCTATGGTAAGCAGCTCTTCTAGGAGAAGGACACTCCAAAATCAAACCATTGTTCTCAAGTCTTGGGTAGTGCCATAGCCTCTGTACCATGGTCTTCCACTGTCTTGGGTGAGAGTTCTCTTGCTTGAGGGTACACTCGGGCACAGTATTCTATCTACTTTCTCTTCCTCTTGTTTTGTTTAATTATTTAAAGTTTATATATAAAATATTTGTTTTAATGTTGTTACCGTTCTTAAAATATTTTATTTTTCCTTGTTCCCTTACCTCACTGGGATATTTTACCTGTTGGTGCCCCTGGGCTTATAGCATCCAGCTTTTTCAATTAGGGTTGTAGCTTAGCAATTAATAATAATAATAATAATAATAATAATAATAATAAAACTACGGGACCGATTGACTTGGCATTTTCAGACACAGTAGGACCCTTGAAATCTTGACCTCATAGGGTCAGTGTAAGGGTTATTATGTATAATGAAGAGTGAAAACTGTCCTTTATCAAGAAATAAAAACTGTCCTTTATCACGAAATAAAAACTGGAAAATAATCATAGTATTGGTTAATGGTACATAAATTTTCTAATCAAATAGTAATACTTGGATTGAGGAAAACGTTCCAAGTGTTCCATAGAACTGGGTACGTCCTAAGATACGTTCCAAGTGTTCCATAGAACTGGGTACGTCCTAAAATACGTTCCAAGTGTTCCATAGAACTGGGTACGTCCTAAAATATGTTCCAAGTGTTCCATAGAACTAGGTACGTCCTAAGATACTCTTTTTTTTTTTTTTTTTTTTTAAAGGTGGCTCATGAACGGCCAAGGCAAGGGACACGATAATACCCTAGAGACTAACCATATACATATATACAAGCAGCGCCCAAGCAGCCTTTACATCAACCTAGGACAAGAGAGGGCCAAGCAATGGCTGCTGATGATTCAACATGTAGACCTATAAGCTCCCCAAACCGTCCATCCCTTGCTCACAAGGATGGTAAAGTTGCAGTCTTGTAGACACTAATAGAAACTATCGAGTTTGAGCGGATCTATCTCCAACTCACGTCCAACACGATGCCAGACAGGGACGTTTCCCATAGGCTACAACAACCTCATAATCGCCATGCTATTTAAAGGTTTAAAGGCCACTCATGAATGGCAGAGGCAAGGGACAGTAACATTGCTCTACCAAGCAGGGCAATGCCCTAAAGACTGACCATATAAACATATGATCAGCGCCAAAGCCCAATCTCCACCCAAGCTAGGACCATGGAGGGCCAAGCAATGGCTGCTGATAACTAAGCAGATAGACCTATAGGCTCCCCCAAACCCCCATCCTTAGCTCACAAGGATGGTGAAGTTGCAGCGACCAAAGAATCTAACGAGTTTGAGCGGGACTCGAAACCCCAGTCTGGCGTTCACCAGTCAAGGAGGAGGTTACCACATCGGCCACCACCCTGCACTTAAAGGTCGCTCATGAGTGGCAGAGGTAATGCCCAAAAGACTGAATATGTATACATATTATTAGCCCCCAAGCCCCCTCTCCATCCAAACTAGAACCAAGGAGGGCCAGGCAATGGATGCTGATGACTTGGCAGGTAAAGTGACAATGCCCAAGAGACTGACCATATACATATGATCAGTACCCAATGCCCCTCTCCACCCAAGCTAGGACCAGGAATGGTGAGGTTGTAAGACACTAAAAGCAACTTTCGAGCTACAGCTGGTCTCGAACTCCTGTTCAACAGAATGCCATATCTCTACAGTAGTGTTGCTTCAACGAACTTCTCAGTGTTGTACATCTCTGCATTTATCGGCGGACATACAAAGATACTTCAACACGCGATTCCGCATCTTTTGCTCATTATTTTCAGATCGAATAAAACTTCAGGACAATTTACGATTTTCCATGTAAAGCTCTAGTGGAATTTATCGATATCTGACATTCAATCGTCTTGATTAGTGTTTATGATCAATCAACTGAAACTATTCCATCTATACCAAGAATTCCGCTGATCTTCAGCATCCTAATTGACATACTATAAGAGTTAGGTGAATTTGGGCACGGGCTCTTGGTCTTAACTGGCTAATACAAGCCCTATTGCGACATGAATTTGGGCACGGGCTCTTGGTCTTAACTGGCCAATACAAGCCCTATTGCGACATGAATTTGGGCACGGGCTCTTGGTCTTAACTGGCCAATACAAGCCATATTGCGACATGAATTTGGGCACGGGCTCTTGGTCTTAACTGGCCAATACAAGCCATATTGCGACATGAATTTGGGCACGGGCTCTTGGTTTTAACCGGCCCATAAAAGCCATATTGCGACATGAATTTGGTCACGGTCTCTTGGTCTTAACTAGCCAATACAAGCCATATTCTGACAGTGAGGCATTTGTTGACCGAATGCCCCACTTATAGCACAGAAAGAAATATATATCTGTTTGAGGCTCGAGGTGAGGAAGGCAGGTTCATCCTTGCCAAGATTCTTGGACATGATGTGTCTTACCATGCTAGCGGTATTTTTAGCTATATTTCAGAAGCAAGTCTTCTGAAAGATATTTAACTTTTATAAGGACATCTTTGCTTTTAAGGTTTTAATTGAATGACCTTAGATGTCAGGATGCCAGAAAACCTCAAATCAATCAATCTTGGAATAAAGAATTAATATAGTAGTAGAGATTGATATCATAAATAGTGATAAGGAGAAATGATACTGGGTAATAATGAAGGAGAATTCTTACATGTTGACAGGGAAAATAACGAGGAAAGGGTCATAATGTAAGCAATAAATAAGAGAAGAAAGGAAAATAGACTAATGAAGTTTAATGAAGTTATATGGCATAGGAGTATGCTAAAAGGGATATTATTATTATCATTATTATTATTATTATTATTATCATTATTATTATTATTATTATTATTATTATTATTACTATTATTATTATTATTATTATTATTATTATTAGTTAAGCTAGAACCATAGTTGGGAAAGCAGGATGTACAAAGTCCAAGGGCTCCAACAGGGAAAAATAGCCCAGTGAGGAAAGGAAATGAAGACATAAATAAACTGCAACAGAAGTCATGAACAATTAGAATAAAATATTCTAAGAACAGTAACATTAAAATATATAATTTTATGTATAAACTATAAAAAAGACTTATGTAAGCCTGTTCTACATAAAAAATAGGTAAGCAAACGGAAACAAAGACACACACACACAAACTGCTTTTGTAATCCAGGTGTCCTTGCCGAAGTCAAGTGCCATTTCCAATCACTCGAAAATTGAGTGGGACAATCAAAGTTACGTGACTCATTTTACAACACTTGTTAACAACTATTCGTTTGATTAGAAAACCCAACCCACACGTTACACCTACGTCGTGAAATACAGGCACTAAAAGGGGCAACCGACACTCGTCTGAGGAGTGACACCCTGATAGTCCACGGCGATACTCGTCAGTACAGCAGAGGAGTCCAAGTCCACCACATCTGTACTGCAAGCCATGCTGTCTCTCAGGCCCACACATAACAGGGGGCTGTTACTGTCTCTGGCAGTATTGGCTGTCGTAGCGTGTGCTGTTTTGGCTGATTCCCCAGCGGAGAAAGGAAAGGTAAGATTAGGGAGGGGGGATTATTGCAAAACTCTCTTCAAATTTGTTCAACGCGTTTGCCAAATGCCTTATGTCTTTTTTATGGTCCTCCAACGTCCTTCATGTCTTTTTGAGGCTCCTCCAAGATCCTTCCTGTCTTTTTTATTCTCCTCCAACTTCTTGTCTTTTTGATGGTCCTCCAAGTTCCTTCCTGCCTTTTTTATGGTCCTCCAAGTTTCATCCTATCTTTTTGATGCTCCTCCAACTGCCAGTCTTTTTTATGTTCCTCCAAGTTCCTCCCTGTCTTTTATAATGTCCCCCAAGTTACATCCTGTATTTTTAATGGTCCCCCAAGTTCTTTATGTCTTTTTCTATGCTCCTCCAACTCCCTGTCTTTTTTTATGCTCCTCCAAGTTCCTTCTGTCTTTTTGTCTACTCCTCCTAATTCCTTCCTGTCTTTTTGATGGTCCTCCAACTTCCTTCCTGTCTTTTTGAGGGTCCTCCAAGTTCCTGTCTTTTTTATTGTCCTCCATGTTCCTTCCAGTCTTTTTTTTATTGTACTCCAGGTTCCTTCCTATCATTTTGATAGTCCTATAAGTTCCATTCTTTCTTTTTGATGGTCCTCCAAATTCCTTCCTGTCTTCATGATGGCCATCCAATTTCCTTCCTATCTTTTTTAATCTCCTCCACGTTCCTTCCTGCCTTTTTAATGCTCCTCCAACTGCCTGTCTTTTTTGGTGTTCCTCTAAGTTCCTTCCTGTCTTTTTGAAGGTCCTCTACGTTCCTTCCTGTCTTTTTGATGGTCTTCCAAGTTCCATTCTGTCTTTTTGATGGTCCTCCAAGTTCCATCCTGTCTTTTTGATGGTCCTCCAACTTTCTGTGTTTTTGATGGTCCTCCAAATTCCTTGCTGTTTTTCTATGGTCCCCCAAGTTCCTTCCTGTCTTTTTGATGGTCCTCCAATATAAACCAGGCATTGTACCAATAGATAAAATGAGTACTCTAACCTTATCATCTTCTCTTCATAAGTCTCCTGCTTCAGATAACATTGAATGAACAAAACTAGATGCATTCGTCATAACAATCACTGTCAAGCAAAATTTATCTAAGCCACAAATGCTAAGGACATGACTCTTTATTTCGATAAGAATTTATTTGATTCTTTCCGCTTCGAAA
>NC_090766.1:34949017-35129017 GCF_036898095.1 Palaemon carinicauda | reverse complement strand
CAAAACCTTAAAATACAGCATTCAATTTGGTCAGTTCAGATTGACTAGTTTAAGCAGACATTATCACAATTTAAAACAATCATGACTTTTAAAAACATAATGCACTTTATTAAAACATTTTCTATCTTTATTTTCTTCAATTTCTGGTGTATTTCAACCACTGACTTTTTAACTCCATAGTATCATCGAGTGTTGTTAGATACGAACAAGTGATTTGTTGTTACGCATACCTAGCATAATATGACTTTCTGTGTAATGAATTGTCTTATCTTAAGGTAATGTTGTGCCTCTGAAAAAAGAAATATGATCTAAAATACAATGAGAGAAAGCCCATAAACAAATGAGTGTGGGGCAGCACAGTGGGGTACTTAGTGTGTTAGAGAATGCTTAAAAGTTTGCTTTTCACTAACTTCCAGAAGGGCCTTCGAAATAGACCTGCCGAAAAAATCTGTTCTGACGCAGGAGGCCAGTGTGTTGATAACAAGGATGGCAATTGCAGAAATGTTTTGAAGCAAATTACTTGCCCGGACGGCCAAAGCTGCTGCAGAATAAGGACTCAGGGTAAGCATATATCTCTCTCTTTCTCTCCACAGTATATATATATATATATATATATATATATATATATATATATATATATATATATATATATATATATATATATATATATATATATAGCCTCCTCACTAGCACAGCGGTAATGCATCTGCTTGTATTCACATGACAGTAGATTGATCCTAGCCTTGGACCATGACCTGTGGCTGTTTACTAGGCAGGTTACTGCCGTGGTAGGGATAGGATTGGGATTATACAACTGATGTTCTGGTGCGTGTATTTTCAGATGATACTGGAACTATAACCACATATGTTTAACCATATTATACATACGTATACATTTTTACAGTATTTACAATATCTAATTTACATATACTGGAAAATAATGGCTGACTTTTAATATTATATGCTATTGCCCTAAATACCGTTGGTGGCATTTCATAGATTAACTTAGACATGGTCTACCATGCCGTTTTAAACAACTGTTATTTAATTTGATGGGCCTCTTTTGCCATAGCCATTATTATCCTCCTAGACACACTATACCTTTAAACCTTAAAACGTTCATAAAATAATCAACTAATACTTAAATATTCGCCAGGTGAAAACAGATCTCCAGGCCCTAATGGCCAAGCCGGGAAACCAAAGCCAGAAAAATCCGGGACTGGGAAGCAACAGAAAACAGCCCAAGATGAGGTCCATGGATCCTCAAAAGACCGAGATCGACCCAATGGAAACGGCCGTGGTGAGAACAGAAAGCCAGCAGCCAGATCCGGGAGTAATGGCAGGAAACAAGGGACCGGTGGCAATAAAGGTCAAGGAAGCAAGGATGGTGGGAACCAGGACATAAAGAGAAGGAATAAAATAAAAAAGGCGGGGAAGCCAAAAGACGGACCCGGGAGTAACAACAGGAAACAAGGGACCGGTGGCAATAAAGGTCAAGGAAGCAAGGATGGTGGAAACCAAGACATAAAGAGAGGGAACAAAAGCAATAAGGCGGGGAACCCAAAAGACGGACCCGCGAGTAACAACAGGAAACGGCAAGGGGCTGGTGGCAATAAAGGCCAAAGAAACAAGGCTAATGGAAAGCAGAAGGGCATCAGGAAGAATAATGCTAGAAATAAAAATGTGAGAAAGAATACAAAGGGCAATGCGGGGAAAATCAATGGTAAGCAGGTACGTAACCGACAAGGAAAACAGAGAGGAAGAAACCAGAATCGTCAACAGCAAAAGAAAGAAAAGAAAAACAAAAATCTTAGAAAAATCAAAAGAAAAAACCGTAAACAATCCGGTCAGAAGAACGAGAATAAAACGGGAACCCAAGAAGACAAAAACAATCCCTCAGAGAGACCGAGCAAAGGATGGAGGAAACAAAAAGGGGAAAGCCGAGATAGAAGTAAGCAAAAGGTGAAACAAGGAAAGCAGGCTAAAGGCAAGTGCGACCAGACGAATGCGTGTAAGGAGGCCGGAGGAAAGTGCAAGAAACCTAAGAATTGTAAAGAGGGCGAATTGGATGCTGACTGCAACGATGGGCGCTGTGTTTGTTGCAAAAGCAAAGAATCCGGAGGTAAGAATCACTCTCCTTTGAAGTAGATTTTATTTAATATATAAACGGATATGAGCTCTTGGCGGGACAATCGTACACTGCGGCTTCAAACTGGGTCCTGCGAAGGAGGGACGTAGTCCTTTATAGGTTGCCTAAGCAACTCCGGACAAGGAACCGAGGGCTCTGAGGGATGCCCCTGTACATAGACAGCCTGGGTATAAGTTATGGGGAATTTGGATTCCATATTTTTAAAGTAAATTTGATATGATTTTGCCAACAAATTGCATAAAAGAAATTCCAATGATACTTTCACATATAACAAGATTCAATTCTCGACGTTACCTCGCCTGCAGTCAATGCTTCCTAATTCAAGCTGATGTCATGTTCAATATCTATAAAATGAGGAGCACTGTAAGCACTTATGAAATGTCCCTTCATTTGCCATACTTGGAATTAATTTCAATTATCCACTTAGTTAAAGAATTATTTACATACAAATATAAATTTATTAAATGGTCATTGTATGATAAGTTGAGTCGATATATTGAATTCGTTTAGCAAACAAAGGCTGTGGTTTTTTTCAATAGGATTGTCAACCTCAGTCATTCGTATCCAATCATTTTTCATAGTTAATAATTATTCAAAAACCATTCCTGCATATATTATTTACTTTGGGGGAAATTTATATATATGACGAGCCCATATACATTAAACTTTATATGACTTTATACGTCTACATCAGCTTATCATATTGTTTCTCTGTTAAGGCTTTTAGGTGCAAAAAAAAAATTCCTCCATCTAAATACTTTTCTTATGTAAGAAGAAATCATTTGGAGAATATATATACACACTAGTGACGAATTATTGACTGATTCATAATACACAAATAAGCAATTTGAGAGAATCAACTCTGGGAAAGGGATAGAAGATTATTACTCAAGTTTATTGATTCTATAGAATTTCTTTTTTTAGGGAACTTGGGAAATCCTTTGATACGATCCATTGAAAATTGCACTTAACAAATGTCCTTTAGAAAATAACTATGTTCTTTTTTACATAGTTTACAGCTCAATCTACTTAATTTTGGCACTTCTTTACCAATTGGAACCAAGAACAATGTATTGGGTGTACACCCTGTATACATTATAATCGAAAATTCCAAAATGGTACGTTCGCTCAGGGATTATCCGTTGATGTAGGCTGAAACAAATATTTCCAAACTATTCGTCGCTTATTTCAAAATGTTTAACTGAAAAAATACATCCAAAAAGAAAGAACTCAGTTAAGAATAAACGTTGCATATTTGATTGAATCTAAATTGAAATCTTTTTCCATAGCTATCATTCACTTATTTACATCTGACAAATTCCTAATTTCTTGTTTTAAGGAACATGTGAACCTAGGAAAGGTTGCACGAATAATGATGGTGTTTGCATCCCGAACTCAGAAAATTGCGATGGCCGAGTAAAGAAGAATGGTTGCAAGGGCAAAGACTGCCAGTGTTGTATCCCAAGCACAAGTAAGACTGAATTTGATCTTTGTATTCACAAGTCTTCACCGAAAGTTATTTCCCTGTTAAACATCATTAACTTTTCACCATTACTAACTTTTGTCTTGCAGTGTAGACGGTTTTTGTGACGAGTAACAAGTTGCCTCTTCTGTGAAGTTGGGCAACCTTTGTGGGAGGAGGATTTGTTACTTGGTACCCCAACCACTTTCTTGTTGATTCAGGCATTACTTAGCATCATAAACACTTCCAATATGATTTGAGACATTCACTGTTCATAGTTTTTACATTCTGCAAAAATCTTTACTATTTGCATAGGATCACATATCCATATTCACTAATTTAGGTCATTCTTTAATGAGTATATTTGTGAAATATCATAATATTAACATAGTCTTCAAGATAAGGTATTTCGTTGCTAATTTGGCCCTTCCTGTCCATCATGTGATTCTGTTTTGCTATGTTTCATCCTTCATCATTAGGAAACTCTTTGTATTTTCGCTATATTCTTCTAATAGAAAATATATCAATAATGTAAAAGATAATTATCTATAATATTTTAGCAGGTAGTGAGAATTCTTAATTGCATTGATTGTCGAAATAGAAGTATATAGAATGAATATGTTTTATATAGATCAAAAGTATAGAATTTTTAAAACCATGTGCTCATTTCTCATTGAATTCTTGCACTTTGTACCTGCGTTTAGAAACTTGTGCACCAAGGAAAGGTTGCACAGACAATGGTGGCGTCTGCATTCCGAACACAGAAACTTGTGATGGCCGAATAAGGAAGAATGGTTGCAAGCCCAAAGGAAGCTGTCAGTGTTGTGTTCCAAGTAATAGTTAATTTGGTCTTTGTATTAACAGTCTTTGCAGCAAGATATTTCCCTGCTTTTTCGCCAAGGTTTTCTCTGCTTCTATTGGTCTTTGTATTAACGGTCTTTCCAGTAAGTTATTTCCATGCTAAACAACATTAACGTTTCTCCACTTCTATTGGCCTTTCAATTAACAGATTTTGCTGCAATTTATTTCCATGCTTTTTCACCATCGTTTCACCGCTTTTATTGGTCTTTATATTAACATTCTTTTCGGCAAGTTATTTCCTTGCTAAACAACGACTTTTCACAATATCTATTGGTCTTTGTATTACTAGACTTTGCAGTAAGTTACTTCCATGCTAAAAAATATTAGCACCGCTTCTATTGGTCTTTGTATTATCAGTATTTACAGTAAGTTATTTCCGGCTAAACAACATTCACATTTCACCATATCTATTGGTCTTTGTATTACTAGTCTTTGCAGTAAGTTATTTCCACGCTAACATTTCACCACTTCTATTGGTCTTTGTATTACTAGTCTTTGCAGTAAGTTATTTCCACGCTAACATTTCACCACTTCTATTGGTCTTTGAATTAACAGACTTTGCAGCAATTTATTTCCATGCTTTTTCACCATCGTTTCACCGCTTCTATTGGTCTTTGTATTAACATTCTTTGTGGCAAGATATTTCCCTGCTAAACAACAACGACTTTTCACAATATCCATTGGTCTTTGTATTACTAGTCTTTGCAGTGAGTTATTTCCATGCTAAAAAATACAAACACCACTTCTATTGGTCTTTGTATTAACAGTATTTGCAGAAAGTTATTTCCATGCTGAACAATATTAACATTTCACCACTTCTATTAGTCATGTTATTAACAGTCTTTGAAGCAAGTTATTTCCGTGCAAAACATCATTAACATTTCACCACTTCTATTGCTCTTTGTATCAATTATATTTGCAGCAAGTTATTTCCATGCCAAAAAACATTACAATTTCACCACTTCTATTGATCATTGTATTAACAGTCTTTGCAGAAAGTTACTTCCCTGCTAAACAATATTGACGTTTCACCACATCTATTGGTCTCCGTATTAATAATCTTTGCAGCAAGTTATTTCCATCCCAAACAACATTAACATTTCTCCACTTCTATTGGTCTTTGAATTAACATTCTTTGCACCAAGTTATTTCCCTGCTAAACATCATTATCGTTTCACCACTTCTATTGTGCTCTGCGTTAACATTTATTCCAGTGAATTATTTCCATGCTAAACATCATTATTATTTCACCTCTTCTATTGGTCTTCGTGCCAACAGTCTTTGCAAAGAGTAATTTCCCTACTAAACGTCATTAACATTTCACCATTTCTATTGGTCTTTGTATAACAGTATTTGCCTCAACTCATTTCTATGCTGAACAACATTAACATTTCACCACTTCTACTTTTGTTTGTATTAACAATTTTTGCAGCAATTCATTTCCCTGCTAAACATCATTAACGTTTCACTAATTCTATTGTGCTTTGTATTAGCAGTCGTTGCAGTAAGTTATTTTCCTGCTAAACTTCATTCACGTTTCACCACTTCTATTGGTCTTTGTATTAACAGTCTTCGCAATAAGTTATTTCCCTGCTAAACATCGCTAACGTTTCATCACTTCTATTGGTCTTTATATCAATAGTCTTTACAGCAAGTTACTTCCCTGCTAAATATCATTAATATTTCACCACTTCTATTGGTATTTGTATTAAGAGTCTATGCAGCAGTTTATTTCTATGCTAAACTACATTAACAGATCAACATTAATATTGGTCTTTGTACTAACACCCTTTACAGCTAGTTATTTCCATGATAAAAAACATTAAAGTTTCACCACTGATATTGGTATTTGTATTAACAGTTTTTTTGACGAATAACATATTGCCTTTTATGTGAAGCTGTGCAACTTTTGTGGGAATAATATTAGTTACTGGGTACCACAATCACTTTCTTGCCAATTCACAACGCAGTTTTCACAAGCTGAAAAACATTGAGACATTCACTGCCTACAGTTACCAAATTTTGCAAAATGTTTACTATTTACTCAATAATTTAGGTCATGCTGTAATGAGAATATTGATCTAGTATTGAAGATAAATTATTTCATTGCCCTTCCTGTTAATCATGTCATTCTGTTTTGTTATGTTTTATCCTTCAATATTAGGAAACTCTTCGTATTTTTGCTATATTATTCTAATGGAAAATATAATAACAATGCAAAAAATTATTATCGATAACATTTTAGTAGGTAGTGAGAACTCTTAATTGCATTGATTGTCAAAATAGAAGTATGTAGAATGAAATTATTTTATATAAATCAAAAGTATAGAATTTTTAAAACCATTTACTCATTTCTCATTGAATTCTTGCATTTTGTACCTGCGTTTAGAAAGTTGCACACCAAGAAAAGGTTGCAAAGACAATGGTGGCGTCTGCATTCCGAACACAGAAACTTGTAATGGCCGAGTAAGGAACAATGGTTGCAAGCCCAAAGGAAGCTGTCAGTGTTGTGTTCAAAGTAATAGAGAATTTGTTATTTGTATTAACAGCTTCTGCAGCAAGATATTTCCCTGCTTTTCCACCAACGTTTCACCACTTCTATTGGTCTTAGTAATAACAGTCTTTGCAGAAAGTTATTTCCCTGCTAAACAACTTTAATGTTTCACCATTTCTATTGGTTTTTGTATTAACAGTCTTTACAGCAAGTTATCTCCATGCTAAACAACATTAACATTGCACCACTTGGATTGGTCTTTCTATTAATCGTCCTTGCAAGATGTTTTTTCCTTGCGTTATTCACCGTTTCACTTCTTCTATTGGTCTTTTTATTAATAGTCTTTGCAGAAAGTTATTCACCTACTAAACAACATTAACATTTCCCCACTTCTATTGGACTTTATATTAACAGTCTTTTCAGTAAATTTTTTACCTGCTGAACTTCATTCACGTTTCAACACTTCTTTTAGTCTTTGTTTTAAGAGTCTTTGCAACAAGTTATTTCCCTTCTAAATATCTTGAACTTTTCACCACTTCTATTGATCGTTGTATTAACAGTCTTTGCAGCAAGTTATTTGCCTGCAAAATATTATTAACGTTTCACCAAATCTATTGGGCTTTATATTAACAGTTTTTTTGCAGCAATTTATTTCTGTGCTAAATCGCATTAACATTTCGCCATTTCTATTTTGTCTTTGTATTAACAGTTATCGCAGCAATTCATTACCCTGCTAAACGTCATTAACGTTTCGCCAATTCTATTTGGCTTTGTATTGGCATTCTTTGCAGTAAGTTATTTCCCTGCTAAACTTCATTCACGTTACACCGCTTCTGTTGGTCTTTGTATTAACAGTCTTTGCTGTAAGTTATTTCCCTGCTAAACATCATTAACGTTTCACCGCTTCTGTTGGTCTTTGTATTAACAGTCTTTGCTGTAAGTTATTTCCCTGCTAAACATCATTAACGTTTCAACACTGCTATTAGTCTTTGTATTAACAGTTTTTATGATGAATAACATGTCTTTTATGTGAAGCTTTGCAACTTTTGTTGGAATAATATTAATTACTTGGTACCATAATTACTTTCTTGCTAATTCACACCCCAGTTTTCACAAACTTTGAAAAACGTTTAATGCTTTACTTAGCATCCAATATAATTTGAGACATTCACTATTCACAGTTTTTACATTTTGCAAAATTTCTTCTATTTGCATAGTATCACATACCCTTACTCGCTAATTTTGGTCATTCTGTAATGAGTACATATGTGAAATATCATAAGCTGTCCTTGATAATAATAATCTAGTCTGCAAGATAAAGAATTTCGTTCATAATTTAGGCCTTCATGTCAATCATGTCATTATGTTTTGTTATGTTTTATCCTTAATTATTAGGAAACTTTTTATATTTTTCAATATCATTCTTAGATAAAATGTAATAATAATGTAAAAGATGATTATCTATAACATTTTAGCAAGTAGTGAGAACTCTTAATTGCATTTATTGTCAGGAGAGAAGTATATAGAATGAAATTGTTTTCTACAAATTAAAAGTATAGAATTTTTAAAACCATTTACTCATTTCTCATTGAATTCTTGCATTTTGTACCTGCGTTTAGAAAGTTGTACACCAAGGAAAGGATGCAAAGACAATGGTGGCGTCTGCATTCCGAACACAGAAACTTGCAATGGCCGAGTAAGGAACAATGGTTGCAAGCCCAAAGGAAGCTGTCAGTGTTGTGTTCAAAGTAATAGAAAATTTGATGTTTGTATTAACAATCTTTGCAGCGAGGCTTTTCCCTGCTTTTACATCAACGTTTCACCGCTTCTACTGGTCTTTGTATTAACAGTCTTTGCAGAAAATTATCTCCCTGCTATAAATCTTTAATGTTTCACCATTTCTATGGGTTTTTCTATTAACAGTCTTTACAGCAAGTTATCTCTATGCTAAACAACATTAACGTTGCACAACTTCCATTAGTTTTTGTATTAACAATCTTTGCAGCAAGTTTTTTCCTTGCTTTTTCATTGTTTAACTTCTATTGGTATCGGTATCATCAGTCTTTTTAGAAAGTTAATCCCCTGCTAAACAACATTAACGTTTCACCAGTTCTATTGGTCTTTAAATTAACAGACTTTGCAACAAGTTATTTCTCAGCATTTTCAGCATCGTTTCACCGCTTCTTTTGGTCTTTGTATTAACAGTCTATTCAGCTAAGTACTTCCCTGCTAAACAATATCAATGTTTCACAACTTCTATTGGCATTTGTATTAAAAGTATTTGTAGGGTGTTATTTCCATACTAAACAACATCTATGTTCCACCGCTTCTATTGATCTTTTTATTAACAGTCTTTGCGGTAAGTTATTTCCCTGGTAAAAAACATTGACGTTTCAGCACATCTATTGGTTTTCGTGTTAACAATCATAGCAGCAAGTCATTTCCATGCCAAACAACATTAACGCCTCTCCACTTCTATAGGTCTTTGAATCAACATACTTTGCAACATGTTATTTCCATGGTAAACATCATTACCATTTCACCATTTCTATTGGGCTCTGCGTTAACATTGTTTCCGGTCGGTTATTTCCCAGCTAATCATCCTTATCATTTCACTTCTTCTATTGGTCTACCTGTTAAAGGTCTTTGCAAAGTCATTTCCTTGCCAAACGTCATTAACATTTCAGTACTTCTATTGGTCTTTATATTAACAATATTTTCAGCAACTTATTTTTGTTGAAAACAACATTAACATTTCACCACTTCTATATGTCTTTGTATTAATAATTTTTGCAGCAATTCATTTCCCTGCTAAACATCATTAACATTTCACCAATTCTATTGGGCTTTTTATTAGCAGTCTTTGCAGAAAATTACTTTCCTACTAAACTTCATTCACGTTTCACCACTTCTCTGGTCTTTGTATTAACAGTCTTCGCGGTAAGTTATTTTCCTGTTGAACAACATTAACGTTCCACCACTTCTTTTGGTCTTTGTATTAACAGTCTTTGCAATAAGATATTTTCGTTCTAAATATTATTAACATTTCACCATTTCTATTGCACTTTCTATAAACAGTCTTTGCAGCAAGTTATTTCCCTGCTGAATCATAAACATTTCACCACTTCTATTGGTATTTGTATTAACAGTCTTTGCAACAATTTATTTCCATGCTATACAACATTAACGTTTCACCATTACTATTGGCCTTTGTATTAACAGCCTTTACAGCAAGTTACTTCCAAGATAAAGAAACATTAAAGTTTCACCACTTTGTCTTAAGAGCTTTTATGATGAATAAAATGTTGCCTTTTATGTGAAGCTGGGCAATTTTCTGGGAATATAATTAGTTACTTGGTAACAAAATCCCTTGTTAATCTAGACCCAAGTTCTCACAAACTTTGCAAAACGTTTAATGCTTTACTTAGCATCATAAACACTTCCATTATGATTTGAGACATTCACTATTCACAGTTTTTACATTTTGCAAAATGTTTACAATTTACTCGCTAATTTTGGTCATTCTCTAGTATTTGTGATATATTATTGAAAAAAGATATAATAATAATGTAAAAGATAATATCTATTGTATTTTAGCAAGTACTGAAAACTCTTAATTACATTGAATATCGAGATAGAAGTATGTAGAATGAAATTGTTTTCTACAAATCAAAAGTATAGAATTTTTAAAACCATTTACTCATTTCTCATTGAATTCTTGCATTTTGTACCTGCGTTTAGAAAGTTGTACACCAAGGAAAGGATGCAAAGACAATGGTGGCGTCTGCATTCCGAACACAGAAACTTGCAATGGCCGAGTAAGGAACAATGGTTGCAAGCCCAAAGGAAGCTGTCAGTGTTGTGTTCAAAGTAATAGAAAATTTGTTGTTTGTATTAACAGTCTTTGCAGCGAGGCTTTTCCCTGCTTTTACATCAACGTTTCACCGCTTCTACTGGTCTTTGTATTAACAGTCTTTGCAGAAAATTATCTCCCTGCTATAAATCTTTAACGTTTCACCATTTCTATGGGTTTTTGTATTTACAGTCTTTACAGCAAGTTATCTCCATGCTAAACAACATTAACGTTGCACAACTTCCATTAGTTTTTGTATTAACAATCTTTGCAGCAAGTTTTTTCCTTGCTTTTTCATTGTTTCACTTCTATTGGTATCGGTATTATCAGTCTTTTTAGAAAGTCAATCCCTTGCTAAACAACATTAACGTTTCACCAGTTCTATTGGTCTTTGTATTAACAGTCTTTGCAGCAAGTAGTCTCCATACTAAAAACATTAGCATTTCACCACTTCTATTGGTCTTTCTATTAACAGTTTTTGCAGCAATGTTGTTGTGGAAGACGCGGTGACATCACTGATTGGTAAACGCCAGACTAGGGCTAAAGTCCCGCTCAAACTCGTAAATTCCTTTGGTCGCTACAACCTTACTAGCCATGTGAACTAAGGATGGGGGTTTGGAGAGCCTATAGATCTATCTGCTAAGTCATCAGCAGTCATTGTTTGGTTCTCCTTAGGGAGGCTTGGGTGCTGATCATATGTCTCTAGAACATTTGATAGGGAGATGTCAATGACCCTTGCCTCTCCTATTCCTGAACGGCCTTTAACCCTTCAAAACACATTAACATTTCACGACCTCTATTGGTCTTTGTATTAAAACAGTCTTTGCAGCAAGTTATTTTCCTTCTAAAGAACATTAAAATTTAACCATTTCATTCGTCTTTGCATTAACAGTCTTTGCAGGAAGTTATTTCCATGATAAACAACATTAACGTTTCTCCACTTCTATAGGTCTTTGAATCAACATACTTTGCAGCAAGTTATTTCCATGGTAAACATCATTACCATTTCACCATTTCTATTGGGCTCTGCGTTAACATTGTTTCCGGTCGGTTATTTCCCAGCTAATCATCCTTATCATTTCACTTCTTCTATTGGTCTACCTGTTAAAGGTCTTTGCAAAGTCATTTCCTTGCCAAACGTCATTAACATTTCAGTACTTCTATTGGTCTTTATATTAACAATATTTTCAGCAACTTATTTTTGTTGAAAACAACATTAACATTTCACCACTTCTATATGTCTTTGTATTAATAATTTTTGCAGCAATTCATTTCCCTGCTAAACATCATTAACATTTCACCAATTCTATTGGGCATTTTATTAGCAGTCTTTGCAGTAAGTTACTTTCCTACTAAACTTCATTCACGTTTCACCACTTCTCTGGTCTTTGTATTAACAGTCTTCGCGGTAAGTTATTTTCCTGCTGAACAACATTAACGTTCCATCACTTCTTTTGGTCTTTGTATTAACAGACTTTGCAATAAGATATTTTCGTTCTAAATATTATTAACATTTCACCATTTCTATTGCACTTTCTATAAACAGTCTTTGCAGCAAGTTATTTCCCTGCTGAATCATAAACATTTCACCACTTCTATTGGTATTTGTATTAACAGTCTTTGTAACAATTTATTTCCATGCTAAACAACATTAACGTTTCACCATTACTATTGGCCTTTGTATTAACAGCCTTTACAGCAAGTTACTTCCAAGATAAAGAAACATTAAAGTTTCACCACTTTGTCTTAAGAGCTTTTATGATGAATAAAATGTTGCCTTTTATGTGAAGCTGGGCAATTTTCTGGGAATATAATTAGTTACTTGGTAACAAAATCCCTACTTGTTAATCTAGAATCAAGTTCTCACAAACTTTGCAAAACGTTTAATGCTTTACTTAGCATCATAAACACTTCCATTATGATTTGAGACATTCACTATTCACAGTTTTTACATTTTGCAAAAAGTTTACAATTTACTCGCTAATTTTGGTCATTCTCTAGTATTTGTGATATATTATTGAAAAAAAGATATAATAATAATGTAAAAGATAATATCTATTGTATTTTAGCAAGTACTGAAAACTCTTAATTACATTGAATATCGAGATAGAAGTATGTAGAATGAAATTGTTTTCTACAAATCAAAAGTATAGAATTTTTAAAACCATTTACTCATTTCTCATTGAATTCTTGCATTTTGTACCTGCGTTTAGAAAGTTGCACACCAAGGAAAGGATGCAAAGACAATGGTGGCGTCTGCATTCCGAACACAGAAACTTGCAATGGCCGAGTAAGGAACAATGGTTGCAAGCCCAAAGGAAGCTGTCAGTGTTGTGTTCAAAGTAATAGAAAATTTGTTGTTTGTATTAACAATCTTTGCAGCGAGGCTTTTCCCTGCTTTTACATCAACGTTTCACCGCTTCTACTGGTCTTTGTATTAAGTCTTTGCAGAAAGTTATCTCCCTGCTATAAATCTTTAACGTTTCACCATTTCTATGGGTTTTTATATTTACAGTCTTTACAGCAAGTTATCTCTATGCTAAAAAACATTAACGTTGCACAACTTCCATTAGTTTTTGTATTAACAATCTTTGCAGCAAGTTTTTTCCTTGCTTTTTCATTGTTTCACTTCTATTGGTATCGGTATTATCAGTCTTTTTAGAAAGTCAATCCCCTGCTAAACAACATTAATGTTTCACCAGTTCTATTGGTCTTTGTATTAACAGTCTTTGCAGCAAGTAGTCTCCATACTAAAAACATTAGCATTTCACCACTTCTATTGGTCTTTCTATTAACAGTTTTTGCAGCAATGTTGTTGTGGAAGACGCGGTGACATCACTGATTGGTAAACGCCAGACTAGGGCTAAAGTCCCGCTCAAACTCGTAAATTCCTTTGGTCGCTACAACCTTACTAGCCATGTGAACTAAGGATGGGGGTTTGGAGAGCCTATAGATCTATCTGCTAAGTCATCAGCAGTCATTGTTTGGTTCTCCTTAGGGAGGCTTGGGTGCTGATCATATGTAAATATGGTCAGTCTCTAGAACATTTGATAGGGAGATGTCAATGACCCTTGCCTCTCCTATTCCTGAACGGCCTTTAACCCTTCAAAACACAGTAACATTTCACGACCTCTATTGGTCTTTGTATTAAAACAGTCTTTGCAGCAAGTTATTTTCCTTCTAAAGAACATTAAAATTTCACCATTTCCAGTCGTCTTTGCATTAACAGTCTTTGCAGGAAGTTATTTCCATGATAAACAACATTAACGTTTCTCCACTTCTATTGGTTTTTGTGTTAACAATCATTGCAGCAAGTCATTTCCATGCCAAACAACATTAACGCCTCTCCACTTCTATAGGTCTTTGAATCAACATACTTTGCAGCAAGTTATTTCCATGGTAAACATCATTACCATTTCACCATTTCTATTGGGCTCTGCGTTAACATTGTTTCCGGTCGGTTATTTCCCAGCTAATCATCCTTATCATTTCACCTCTTCTATTGGTCTACCTGTTAAAGGTCTTTGCAAAGTCATTTCCTTGCCAAACGTCATTAACATTTCAGTACTTCTATTGGTCTTTATATTAACAATATTTTCAGCAACTTATTTTTGTTGAAAACAACATTAACATTTCACCACCTCTATATGTCTTTGTATTAATAATTTTTGCAGCAATTCATTTCCCTGCTAAACATCATTAACATTTCACCAATTCTATTGGGCTTTTTATTAGCAGTCTTTGCAGTAAGTTACTTTCCTACTAAACTTCATTCACGTTTCACCACTTCTCTGGTCTTTGTATTAACAGTCTTCGCGGTAAGTTATTTTCCTGCTGAACAACATTAACGTTCCACCACTTCTTTTGGTCTTTGTATTAACAGACTTTGCAATAAGATATTTTCGTTCTAAATATTATTAACATTTCACCATTTCTATTGGACTTTCTATAAACAGTCTTTGCAGCAAGTTATTTCCCAACTGAAAATCATGAACATTTCACCACTTCTATTGGCCTTTGTATTAACAGCCTTTACAGCAAGTTACTTCCAAGATAAAGAAACATTAACGTTTCACCACTTTGTCTTAAGAGCTTTTATGATGAATAAAATGTTGCCATTTATGTGAAGCTGGGCAATTTTCTGGGAATATAATTAGTTACTTGGTAACAAAATCCCTTTCTTGTTAATCTAGAACCAAGTTCTCACAAACTTTGCAAAACGTTTAATGCTTTACTTAGCATCATAAACACTTCCATTATGATTTGAGACATTCACTATTCACAGTTTTTACATTTTGCAAAATGTTTACAATTTACTCGCTAATTTTGGTCATTTTCTAGTATTTGTGATATATTATTGAAAAAAGATATAATAATAATGTAAAAGATAATATCTATTGTATTTTAGCAAGTACTGAAAACTCTTAATTACATTGAATATCGAGATAGAAGTATGTAGAATGAAATTATTTTACATGAATCAAAAGAATAGAATTTTTAAAACCATTTACTCATTTCTCATTGAATTCTTGCATTTTGTACCTGCGTTTAGAAAGTTGTACACCAAGGAAAGGATGCAAAGACAATGGTGGCGTCTGCATTCCGAACACAGAAACTTGCAATGGCCGAGTAAGGAACAATGGTTGCAAGCCCAAAGGAAGCTGTCAGTGTTGTGTTCAAAGTAATAGAAAATTTGTTGTTTGTATTAACAATCTTTGCAGCGAGGCTTTTCCCTGCTTTTACATCAACGTTTCACCGCTTCTACTGGTCTTTGTATTAACAGTCTTTGCAGAAAATTATCTCCCTGCTATAAATCTTTAATGTTTCACCATTTCTATGGGTTTTTCTATTAACAGTCTTTACAGCAAGTTATCTCTATGCTAAACAACATTAACGTTGCACAACTTCCACTAGTTTTTGTATTAACAATCTTTGCAGCAAGTTTTTTCCTTGCTTTTTCATTGTTTAACTTCTATTGGTATCGGTATCATCAGTCTTTTTAGAAAGTTAATCCCCTGCTAAACAACATTAACGTTTCACCAGTTCTATTGGTCTTTAAATTAACAGACTTTGCAACAAGTTATTTCTCAGCATTTTCAGCATCGTTTCACCGCTTCTTTTGGTCTTTGTATTAACAGTCTATTCAGCTAAGTACTTCCCTGCTAAACAATATCAATGTTTCACAACTTCTATTGGCATTTGTATTAAAAGTATTTGTAGGGTGTTATTTCCATACTAAACAACATCTATGTTCCACCGCTTCTATTGATCTTTTTATTAACAGTCTTTGCGGTAAGTTATTTCCCTGGTAAAAAACATTGACGTTTCAGCACATCTATTGGTTTTCGTGTTAACAATCATAGCAGCAAGTCATTTCCATGCCAAACAACATTAACGCCTCTCCACTTCTATAGGTCTTTGAATCAACATACTTTGCAACATGTTATTTCCATGGTAAACATCATTACCATTTCACCATTTCTATTGGGCTCTGCGTTAACATTGTTTCCGGTCAGTTATTTCCCAGCTAATCATCCTTATCATTTCACTTCTTCTATTGGTCTACCTGTTAAAGGTCTTTGCAAAGAGTCATTTCCTTGCCAAACGTCATTAATATTTCAGTACTTCTATTGGTCTTTATATTAACAATATTTTCAGCAACTTATTTTTGTTGAAAACAACATTAACATTTCACCACTTCTATATGTCTTTGTATTAATAATTTTTGCAGCAATTCATTTCCCTGCTAAACATCATTAACATTTCACCAATTCTATTGGGCTTTTTATTAGCAGTCTTTGCAGAAAATTACTTTCCTACTAAACTTCATTCACGTTTCACCACTTCTCTGATCTTTGTATTAACAGTCTTCGCGGTAAATTATTTTCCTGTTGAACAACATTAACGTTCCACCACTTCTTTTGGTCTTTGTATTAACAGTCTTTGCAATGAGATATTTTCGTTCTAAATATTATTAACATTTCACCATTTCTATTGCACTTTCTATAAACAGTCTTTGCAGCAAGTTATTTCCCTGCTGAATCATAAACATTTCACCACTTCTATTGGTATTTGTATTAACAGTCTTTGCAACAATTTATTTCCATGCTATACAACATTAACGTTTCACCATTACTATTGGCCTTTGTATTAACAGCCTTTACAGCAAGTTACTTCCAAGATAAAGAAACATTAAAGTTTCACCACTTTGTCTTAAGAGCTTTTATGATGAATAAAATGTTGCCTTTTATGTGAAGCTGGGCAATTTTCTGGGAATATAATTAGCTACTTGGTAACAAAATCCCTACTTGTTAATCTAGAACCAAGTTCTCACAAACTTTGCAAAACGTTTAATGCTTTACTTAGCATCATAAAAACTTCCATTATGATCTGAGACATTCACTATTCACAGTTTTTACATTTTGCAAAATGTTTACAATTTACTTGCTAATTTTGGTCATTCTCTAGTATTTGTGATATATTATTGAAAAAAAGATATAATGATAATGTAAAAGATAATATCTATTGTATTTTAGCAAGTACTGAAAACTCTTAATTACATTGAATATCGAGATATAAGTATGTAGAATGAAATTGTTTTCTACAAATCAAAAGTATAGAATTTTTAAAACCATTTACTCATTTCTCATTGAATTCTTGCATTTTGTACCTGCGTTTAGAAAGTTGTACACCAAGGAAAGGATGCAAAGACAATGGTGGCGTCTGCATTCCGAACACAGAAACTTGCAATGGCCGAGTAAGGAACAATGGTTGCAAGCCCAAAGGAAGCTGTCAGTGTTGTGTTCAAAGTAATAGAAAATTTGTTGTTTGTATTAACAATCTTTGCAGCGAGGCTTTTCCTGCTTTTAAATCAACGTTTCACCGCTTCTACTGGTCTCTGTATTAACAGTCTTTGCAGAAAGTTATCTCCCTGCTGTAAATCTTTAACGTTTCACCATTTCTATGGGTTTTTGTATTTACAGTCTTTACAGCAAGTTATCTCCATGCTAAACAACATTAACGTTGCACAACTTCCATTAGTTTTTGTATTAACAATCTTTGCAGCAAGTTTTTTCCTTGCTTTTTCATTGTTTCACTTCTATTGGTATCGGTATTATCAGTCTTTTTAGAAAGTCAATCCCTTGCTAAACAATATTAACGTTTCACCAGTTCTATTGGTCTTTGTATTAACAGTCTTTGCAGCAAGTAGTCTCCATACTAAAAACATTAGCATTTCACCACTTCTATTGGTCTTTCTATTAACAGTTTTTGCAGCAATGTTGTTGTGGAAGACGCGGTGACATCACTGATTGGTAAACGCCAGACTAGGGCTAAAGTCCCGCTCAAACTCGTAAATTCCTTTGGTCGCTACAACCTTACTAGCCATGTGAACTAAGGATGGGGGTTTGGAGAGCCTATAGAGCTATCTGCTAAGGCATCAGCAGTCATTGCTTGGTTCTCCTTAGGGAGGCTTGGGTGCTGATCATATGTAAATATAGTCAGTCTCTAGAACATTTAATAGGGAGATGTCAATAACCCTTGCCTCTCCCATTCCTGAACGGCCTTTAACCCTTCAAAACACATTAACATTTCACGACCTCTATTGGTCTTTGTATTAACAGTCTTTGCAGCAAGTTATTTTCTTTCTGAAGAACATTAAAATTTTACCATTTCCATTCGTCTTTGCATTAACAGTCTTTGCAGGAAGTTATTTCCATGCTAAACAACATTAACGTTTCTCCACTTCTATTGGTCTTTGAATCAACATACTTTGCAGCAAGTTATTTCCATGGTAAGCATCATTACCATTTCACCATTTCTATTGGGCTCTGCGTTAACATTGTTTCCGGTCGGTTATTTCCCAGCTAATCATCATTATCATTTTACCTCTTCTATTATTCTACCTGTTAAAGGTCTTTGCAAAGAGTTATTTCCTTGCCAAATGTCATTAAAATTTCAGTACTTCTATTGGTCTTTATATTAACAATATTTTCAGCAACTTATTTTTGTTGAAAACAACATTAAAATTTCACCACTTCTATATGTCTTCATATTAACAGTTTTTGCAGCAATTCATTTCCCTGCTAAACATCATTAACATTTCACCAATTCTATTGGGCTTTTTACTAGCAGTCTTTGCAGTAAGTTACTTTCCTACTAAACTTCATTCACGTTTCACCACTTCTCTGGTCTTTGTATTAACAGTCTTCGCGGTAAGTTATTTTCCTGCTGAACAACATTAACGTTCCATCACTTCTTTTGGTCTTTGTATTAACAGTCTTTGCAATAAGATATTTTCGTTCTAAATATTATTAACATTTCACCATTTCTATTGCACTTTCTATAAACAGTCTTTGCAGCAAGTTATTTCCCTGCTGAATCATAAACATTTCACCACTTCTATTGGTATTTGTATTAACATTCTGTGCAACAATTTATTTCCATGCTAAACAACATTAACGTTTCACCATTACTATTGGCCTTTGTATTAACAGCCTTTACAGCAAGTTACTTCCAAGATAAAGAAACATTAAAGTTTCACCACTTTATCTTAAGAGCTTTTATGATGAATAAAATGTTGCCTTTTATGTGAAGCTGGGCAATTTTCTGGGAATATAATTAGCTACTTGGTAACAAAATCCCTACTTGTTAATCTAGAACCAAGTTCTCACAAACTTTGCAAAACGTTTAATGCTTTACTTAGCATCATAAACACTTCCATTATGATTTGAGACATTCACTATTCACAGTTTTTACATTTTGCAAAAAGTTTACAATTTACTCGCTAATTTTGGTCATTCTCTAGTATTTGTGATATATTATTGAAAAAAAGATATAATAATAATGTAAAAGATAATATCTATTGTATTTTAGCAAGTACTGAAAACTCTTAATTACATTGAATATCGAGATAGAAGTATGTAGAATGAAATTGTTTTCTACAAATCAAAAGTATAGAATTTTTAAAACCATTTACTCATTTCTCATTGAATTCTTGCATTTTGTACCTGCGTTTAGAAAGTTGTACACCAAGGAAAGGATGCAAAGACAATGGTGGCGTCTGCATTCCGAACACAGAAACTTGCAATGGCCGAGTAAGGAACAATGGTTGCAAGCCCAAAGGAAGCTGTCAGTGTTGTGTTCAAAGTAATAGAAAATTTGTTGTTTGTATTAATAGTCTTTGCAGCGAGGCTTTTCCCTGCTTTTACATCAACGTTTCACCGCTTCTACTGGTCTTTGTATTAACAGTCTTTGCAGAAAGTTATCTCCCTGCTATAAATCTTTAACATTTCACCATTTCTATGAGTTTTTGTATTAACAGTCTTTACAGCAAGTTATCTCTATGCTAAACAACATTAACGTTGCACAACTTCCATTAGTTTTTATATTAACAATCTTTGCAGCAAGTTTTTTCCTTGCTTTTTCATCGTTTCGCTTCTATTGGTATCGGTATTATCAGTCTTTTTAGAAAGTTAATCCCCTGCTAAACAACATTAACGTTTCACCAGTTCTATTGGTCTTTGTATTAACAGTCTTTGCAGCAAGTAGTCTCCATACTAAAAACATTAGCATTTCACCACTTCTATTGGTCTTTCTATTAACAGTTTTTGCAGCAATGTTGTTGTGGAAGACGCGGTGACATCACTGATTGGTAAACGCCAGACTAGGGCTAAAGTCCCGCTCAAACTCGTAAATTCCTTTGGTCGCTACAACCTTACTAGCCATGTGAACTAAGGATGGGGGTTTGGAGAGCCTATAGATCTATCTGCTAAGTCATCAGCAGTCATTGTTTGGTTCTCCTTAGGGAGGCTTGGGTGCTGATCATATGTCTCTAGAACATTTGATAGGGAGATGTCAATGACCCTTGCCTCTCCCATTCCTGAACACGGCCTTTAACCCTTCAAAACACATTAACATTTCACGACCTTTATTGGTCTTTGTATTACCTGTCTTTGCAGCAAGTTATTTTCCTTCTAAAGAACATTAAAATTTTACCATTTCCATTCGTCTTTGCATTAACAGTCTTTGCAGGAAGTTATTTCCATGATAAACAACATTAACGTTTCTCCACTTCTATTGGTCTTTAAATTAACAGACTTTGCAACAAGTTATTTCTTAGCATTTTCAGCATCGTTTCACCGCTTCTTTTGGTCTTTGTATTAACAGTCTATTCAGCTAGGTACTTCCCTGCTAAACAATATAAATGTTTCACGACTTCTATTGGCATTCGTATAAAAAGTATTTGTAGGGTGTTATTTCCATACTAAACAACATTTATGTTTCACCGCTTCTATTGATCTCTGTATTAACAGCCTTTGCGGCAAGTTGTTTCCCTGCTAAAAAACATTGACGTTTCACCACATCTATTGGTTTTCGTGTTAACAATCATTGCAGCAAGTCATTTCCATGCCAAACAACATTAACGCCTGTACACTTCTATTGGTCTTTGAAATAACATACTTTGCAGCATGTTGTTTCCATGACATAATCATTACCTTTTCACCATTTCTATTGGGCTCTGCGTTAACATTGTTTCCGGTCGGTTATTTCCCAGCTAATCATCCTTATCATTTCACTTCTTCTATTGGTCTACCTGTTAAAGGTCTTTGCAAAGTCATTTCCTTGCCAAACGTCATTAACATTTCAGTACTTCTATTGGTCTTTATATTAACAATATTTTCAGAAACTTATTTTTGTTGAAAACAACATTAACATTTCACCACTTCTATATGTCTTTGTATTAATAATTTTTGCAGCAATTCATTTCCCTGCTAAACATCATTAACATTTCACCAATTCTATTGGGCTTTTTATTAGCAGTCTTTGCAGTAAGTTACTTTCCTACTAAACTTCATTCACGTTTCACCACTTCTCTGGTCTTCGTATTAACAGTCTTCGCGGTAAGTTATTTTCCTGCTGAACAACATTAACGTTCCATCACTTCTTTTGGTCTTTGTATTAACAGTCTTTGCAATAAGATATTTTTGTTCTAAATATTATTAACATTTCACCATTTCTATTGGACCTTCTATAAACAGTCTTTGCAGCAAGTTATTTCCCTGCTGAATCATAAACATTTCACCACTTCTATTGGTATTTGTATTAACATTCTTTGCAACAATTTATTTCCATGCTAAACAACATTAACGTTTCACCATTACTATTGGCCTTTGTATTAACAGCCTTTACAGCAAGTTACTTCCAAGATAAAGAGACATTAACGTTTCACCACTTTGTCTTAAGAGCTTTTATGATGAATAAAATGTTGCCTTTTATGTGAAGCTGGGCAATTTTCTGGGAATATGATTAGTTACTTGGTAACAAAATCCCTTTCTTGTTAATCTAGACCCAAGTTCTCACAAACTTTGCAAAACGTTTAATGCTTTACTTAGCATCATAAACACTTCCATTATGATTTGAGACATTCACTATTCACAGTTTTTACATTTTGCAAAATGTTTACAATTTACTCGCTAATTTTGGTCATTCTCTAGTATTTGTGATATATTATTGAAAAAAGATATAATAATAATGTAAAAGATAATATCTATTGTATTTTAGCAAGTACTGAAAACTCTTAATTACATTGAATATCGAGATAGAAGTATGTAGAATGAAATTATTTTATATAAATCAAAAGTATAGAATTTTCAAAACCATTTACTCATTTCTCATTGAATTCTTGCATTTTGTACCTGCGTTTAGAAAGTTGTACACCAAGGAAAGGATGCACAGACAATGGTGGCGTCTGCATTCCGAACACAGAAACTTGCAATGGCCGAGTAAGGAACAATGGTTGCAAGCCCAAAGGAAGCTGTCAGTGTTGTGTTCAAAGTAATAGAAAATTTGTTGTTTGTATTAACAGTCTTTGCAGCGAGGCTTTTCCCTGCTTTTACATCAACGTTTCACCGCTTCTACTGGTCTTTGTATTAACAGTCTTTGCAGAAAATTATCTCCCTGCTATAAATCTTTAACGTTTCACCATTTCTATGGGTTTTTGTATTAACAGTCTTTACAGCAAGTTATCTCCATGCTAAACAACATTAACCTTGCACAACTTCCATTAGTTTTTGTATTAACAATCTTTGCAGCAAGTTTTTTCCTTGCTTTTTCATTGTTTCACTTCTATTGGTATCGGTATTATCAGTCTTTTTAGAAAGTTAATCCCCTGCTAAACAACATTAACGTTTCACCAGTTCTATTGGTCTTTAAATTAACAGACTTTGCAACAAGTTATTTCTCAGCATTTTCAGCATCGTTTCACCGCTTCTTTTGGTCTTTGTATTAACAGTCTATTCAGCTAGTTACTTCCCTGCTAAACAATAATAGAGTAATAGAGAATAGAGAATTAGTTTGTTGTATTTGTATTACCCTGCTTTTCCATCAACGTTTAATTTCTCCTATTGGTGTTTATATTACCAGTCTTTGAAGAAGGTTATTTCCCTGCTAAACAACTTTAACGTTTCTCCATTTCTATTGGTTTTTTGTATTAACAGTCTTTACAACAAGTTATTTACATGCTAAATAACATTAACGTTGCACCACTTCTATTGGTCTTTCTATTAATCGTCTTTGCAACAAGTTTTTTCCTTGCGTTATTCACCGTTTCACTTCCACTATTGGTCTTTTTATTAATAGTCTTTGCAGAAAGTTATTCACCTTCTAAACAACATTAACGTTTCACCACTTCTAGTGGTGTTTACATTCACAGTGTTTGCAGCAATTAATTTCCATGCAAAAAACTTTAGCGTTTCTCCACTTCTATTGTTCTTTGTATTAACAGTGTTTGCAGCAAGTTATCACCCTACTAAACATCATTAACGTTCAAGCACTTCTATTGGGCTTTATATTAACAGTCTTTTCAGTAAATGTTTTACCTGCTGAACTTCATTCACGTTTCAACACTTCTTTTAGTCTTTGTATTAAGAGTCTTTGCAACAAGTTATTTCTCTTCTAAATATCTTGAACTTTTCACCACTTCTATTGATCGTTGTATTAACAGTCTTTGCAGCAAGTTATTTGCCTGCAGAATATTATTAACGTTTCACCAAATCTATTGGGCTTTATATTAACAGTTTTTTTGCAGCAATTTATTTCAATGTTAAAAAACTTTAATGTTTCACCAATTCTATTGCTCTTTGTATCAACAATTTTTGTAGCAAGTTATTTGCCTGCTATACAATATTGATGTTTCACCACATCTATTGGTCTTCGTAATAACTATATTTGCAGCGTGTTATTTCCATCCCAAAAAACATTAACGTTTCTCCACTTCTATTGGAGTTTGAATTAACATTCTTTGCAGCAAGGTATTTCCCTGCTAAACATCATTACTGTTTCACCACTTCTATTGGGCTCTGCGTTAACATTGTTTCCAGTAAGTTATTTCCCTGCTAAAGATCATTATTGTTTCACCTCTTGTATTGGTCTTTATTTCCCTGCTAAAGGTAATTAACATTTCACCACTTCTATTGGTCTTTGCATTAACAGTATTTGAAGCAACTTATTTCTGTGTTAAACAACATAAACATTTTACCACTTTTCTTTGTCTCTGTATTAACAGTTTTGCAGCAATTCATTTCCCTGCTAAACATCATTGACGTTTCACCAATTCTATTGGGCTTTGTATTAGCAGTCTTTGCAGTAAGTTATTTCCCACCTAATCTTCATTCACGTTTCACCACTTCTATTGGTCTTTGTATTAACAGTCTTCTTGCTACGTTATTTCCCTGCTAGACATCATTAACGTTTCACCACTTCTATTGGTCTTAGTATTAACAGTCTTTGCAGCATTTTATTTCCATGCAAAACAACATTAACGTTTCAGCATTACTATAGGTCTTTGTATTAATAGCCTTTACAGCAAGTTATTTCCATGACCAAAAAATATCAAAGTTTCACCATCTCTATTAGTCTTTGTATTAGCAGTTCTTGCAGCAATTCGTTTCCCTGCTAAACATCATTAATGTTTCACCAATTCTATTAGGCTTTGTATTATCAGTCTTTGCAGTAAGTTATTTCCCTGCTATACTTCATTCACATCGCACCACTTCTATTGGTCTTGGTATCAACAGTCTTCGTGGTAAGTTATTTCCCTGCTAAACATCATTACCGTTTCACCACTGCTATTAGTCTTTGTATTAACAGTTTTTGTGACGAATAACATGTTGCCTTTTAAGTGAAGCTGGGCAACTTTTGTGGGAATTTAATAAGTTAGTTGGTACCACAATCACTTGCTAATTCAGACCCCAAGCTTTCACAAACTTCACAAAACGCTTCATGTTTTACTTAGCATCATAAACCCTTCCAATATAATTTGACACATTCACTATTCAAAGTTATTACATTTTGCAAAATGTTTACATTTACTCGCTAATTTTGGTTATTCTCTAATATTTGTGAAATATCATAAGCTGTCCTTGATAATATTAATCTAGTCTTCAAGATAAAGAATTTCGTTCATAATTTGGCCCTTCCTGTCAATCATGTCATTCTGTTTTGCTATGTTTTATACTTAGTTGTTAGGAAACTCTTTGTATTTTTTCAATATAATTCTAAAAGAAAATATAATAATAATGTATAAGATAATTATATATATTTTAGCAGGTAGTGAGAACTCTTAATTGCATTGATTATCGAGATAGAAGTACATAGAATGAAATTATTTTCTACAAATCAAAAGTATAGAATTTTTAAAACCATTTAATCATTTCTCATTGAAATCTTGCATTTTGTACCTGCGTTTAGAAAGTTGTACACCAAGGAAAGGATGCAAAGACAATGGTGGCGTCTGCATTCCGAACACAGAAACTTGCAATGGCCGAGTAAGGAAGAATGGTTGCAAGCCCAAAGGAAGCTGTCAGTGTTGTGTTCAAAGTAATAGAAAATATGTTGTTTGTATTAACAGCCTTTACAGCAAGGTTTTTTCCTGCTTTTTCACCGACGTTTAACCGCTTCTACTGGTCTTTGTATTAACAGTCTTTGCAGAAAGTTATCTCCCTGCTATAAATCTTTAACGTTTCACCATTTCAATGGGTTTTTGTATTAACAGTCTTTACAGCAAGTTACTTTCATGATAAACTACATTAACTTTGCACCACTTTTATTGGTCTTAGTATTAACAGTCTTTGCAGCAAGTTTTTTCCTTGCTTTTTCACGGTTTCACTTTTTCCATTGGTCTTTGTATTAACAGTCTTTGCAGCAAGTAGTTTCCATGCTAAAAACATTAACGTTTCACCACTTTTATTGGTCTTTCTATTAACAGTTTTTGCAGCAAGGTTGTGGGGGCGGATGCGGTAACATCACTGATTGATGAACGCCATACTAGGATTCAAGTCCTGCTCAAACTCGTTATTTCCTTTAGTCGCTGAAACCTCACCTTCCATGTGAGCTAAGGATGGGGGTTTGGGGGGAGCCTATAGGTCTATCTGCTAAGTCTCTAGCAGCCATTACCTGGATCTCCTTGGTCCTATCTTGGGTGGAAAAGGGCTTGGGCGCTGATCATATGCATGTATGGTCAGTCTCTAAACCATTTGATAGGGAGATGTCAGTGACCCTTGCCTCTCCCGTTCATGAACGGCCTTTAAACCTTCAAACATTAAAATTTCAACACCTCTATTTTCCTTCCAAAGAACATTAAAGTTCCACTTCTTCTATTGGTCTTTGCATTAACAGTCTTTGCAGCAAGTTATTTCCATGCTAAACAACATTAAAGTTTCACAACTACATTTGGTCTTTGTATAAACAGTCTTTGCAACAAGTTATTTCCCTGCTAAACAATATTAACATTTTATCACTTCTATGGGTTGTTTGTAATATCAGTCTTTACACTTCCTTATTTCCATGTTAAACAACATAAACGTTTCACCGCTACTATTGGTCTTTGTATTAACAGTGTTTGCAGCAAGTTATTTCCCTACTAAACATCATTAACATTCCACCACTTCTATTGGCCTTTATATTAACAGTCTTTGCAGTAATTTTTTACCTTCTAACCTTCATTCACATTCCACCACTTCTATTGGTCTTTGTATTAATTTTTTACTGGAAATTATTTCCATGCTAAACAACATTAACGTTTCAACACTTCTATCGGTTTTGTATTAACAGTCTTTGCAGAAACTTATTTCCAAATTAAGCATCCTTAACGTTTCACCAAACCTATTAGTCTTTGTATTAACAGTCTTTGCAGCAATTTATTTCCTTTCTAAATATCAATACATTTTTCAACACTTCTATTAGTCCTTATATTAACAGTCTTTGCAGTAAGTTATTTGGCTGCTGAATATCATTAATGCTTCAGCAAGTTATTTCCATGCTAAACAACATTAAGGTTTCACCACTTCCGTTGGTCTTTGTATTAAAAGTCATTGCAGCAAGTTATTTCCCTGCTGAACATTATGAAAGTTTCACCACTTCTGTAGGGCTTTGTATTAACAGTCTTTTCGGCATGTTATTTCCATATTAAACAACATTAGGGTTTCACCACTTCTATTGGTCTTTGCATCAAGTTATTTCCTTGGTAAACATCATCAACATTTCACCACTTATATTGGTCTTTGCATTAACATTCTTGGAAGCAAGTTATTTCCATGCTAAACAACATTAATAGTTCACCACTTCTATTGGTCTTTGTATCAACATTCTTGGAAGCAAGTTATTTTCATGCTGAACAATATTAATGTTTCACCACTTTTATTAGTCTTGTTGTTAACAGTCTTTGAAGCAAGTTATTTCCAACCTAAACATCATTACCGTTGCTCTCTGTATTAACAATTTTTGCTGCAAGTTATTTCCATGCTTAAAAACATTGACGTTTCACTACTTCTATTGGTCATTGAATTAACATTCTTTGCAGCAAGTTATTTCCCTGCTAAATATCATTACCATTTCACCACCTCTATTGGGCTCTGCATTAACATTGTTTCCAGTAAGTTATTTCCCTGCTAAACATCATTATTGTTTCACCTCTTCTATTGGTCTTCGTGTTAAGAGTCTGTGCAAAGCGTCATTTACCTGCTAAACGTCATTAACATTTCACCACTTCTATTGGTTTTTGTATTAACAGTTCTTGCAGCAATTCGTTTCCCTGCTAAACATCATTAATGTTTCACCAATTCTATTAGGCTTTGTATTAGCAGTCTTTGCAGTAAGTTATTTCCCTGCTATACTTCATTCACACCGCACCACTTCTATTGGTCTTGGTATTAACAGTCTTTGTGGTAAGTTATTTCCCTACTAAACATCATTAACGTTTCACCATTGCTATTAGTCTTTGTATTAACAGTTTTTGTGACGAATAACATATTGCCTTTTATGTGAAGCTGTGCAACTTTTGTGGGAATATAATTAGTTACTTGGTACCACAATCACTTTCTTACTAATTCACACCCCCGTTCTCACAAACTTTGCAAAACGTTTAATGCTTTACTTAGTATCATGAACACTTTTAATGTAATTTGAGACATTTTCTATTCAGGGTTATTTTTATTTTGCAAAATTTTTACTATTTGCATAGTATCACATATCCTTACTCGCTAATTCTGGTCATTCTATAATGAGTATATTTGTGAAATATCATAAACTGTCCTTGATAATAATAATCTAGTCTGCAAGATAAAGAATTTCGTTCATAATTTAGGCCTTCATGTCAATCATGTCATTATGTTTTGTTATGTTTTATCCTTAATTATTAGGAAACTTTTTATATTTTTTCAATATTATTCTAAGAGAAAATATAATAATAATGTAAAAGATGATTATCTATAACATTTTACCAGGTAGTGAGAACTCTTAATTGCATTTAATGTCAGGATAGAAGTATATAGAATGAAATTGTTTTCTACAAATCAAAAGTATAGAATTTTTAAAACCATTTACTCATTTCTCATTGAATTCTTGCATTTTGTACCTGCGTTTAGAAAGTTGTACACCAAGGAAAGGATGCACAGACAATGGTGGCGTCTGCATTCCGAACACAGAAATTTGCGATGGCCGAGTGAGGAAGAATGGTTGCAAGCCCAAAGGAAGCTGTCAGTGTTGTGTTCCAAGTAATAGAACATTTGTTGTTTGTATCAACAGCCTTTACAGCAAGGTTTTTTCCTGCTTTTTCACCGACGTTTCACCGCTTCTACTGGTCTTTGTATTAACAGTCTTTGCAGAAAGTTATCTCCCTGCTATAAATCTTCAACGTTTCACCATTTCTATGGGTTTTTGTATTAACAGTCTCTACAGCAAGTTATTGCCATGATAAACAATATTAACGTTGCACCACTTCTATTGGTCTTTGCAGCGACTTTTTTCCTTGCTTTTTCACCGTTTCACTTTTTCTATTGGTCTTTTTATTAAGTCTTTTTAGAAAGTTATTCCCCTGCTAAACAACATTAACGTTTCACCACTCCTATTGGTTTCTTTATTAACAGCCTTTACAGCAAGTTATTTCCTATTCTAAACAACATTAAAGTTGCACCACTTCTATTGGTCTTTCTATTATTCGTCTTTGCAACAAGTAGTTTCCATACTAAAAACATTAACGTTTCATCCCTTCATTGGTCTTTGCATTAACATTTTTTGCAGCAAGGTTGTGGTGGCAGATGCGGTAACATCATTGACTGGTAAAAGCCAGACTGGGGTTCACATCCAGCTCAAACTCGTTAGTTCCTTTGGTCGTTGCAACATCACCATCCATGTGAGCTAAGGATGGGGGTTTGGGGGATCCTATAGGTCTATCTGCTGAATCATCAGCAGCCCTTGCCTGGCCTTGGGCAGCTAGGGTGGAGAGGGGGCTTTGGCGCTGATCATATGTATATATGGTCAGTTTTCAGAGCATTATCGTACTTGATAGGGCAATGCCACTGTCCCTTGCCTCTCCTGTTCATGAGCGGCCTTTAAACCTTCAAAATACTTTAAAATTTAACCACTTCTTTTGGTCTTTGCAGCAAGTTATTTCCATACTAAAAAACATAAACGTTTCATCTATTCTATTGGTAATTGTATTACCAGTCTTTGCAGCGATTTATTTCCATGCTAAACAATATTAACGTTTCACCACTTCTGTTGGTCTTAGTATCAACAGTTTATGCAGCAAGTTATTACCCTCCTAAACATCATTAACGTTTCACCACTTCTGTTGGTCTTAGTATCAACAGTCTATGCAGCAAGTTATTACCCTCCTAAACATCATTAACGTTTCACCACTTCTGTTGGTCTTAGTATCAACAGTCTATGCAGCAAGTTATTACCCTCCTAAACATCATTAACGTTTCACCACTTCTGTTGGTCTTGGTATCAACAGTCTATGCAGCAAGTTATTACCCTCCTAAACATCATTAACGTTTCACCAATCTTATTGTTATTTGTATTAACAGTCTTTACAGCAGGTTGTTTCCATACTAAACAACATCAACGTTTCACTACTTCTATTGGTCTGTCAATGAAGAGTCTTTGCATCAAGTTATTTCCCTGCTAAACATTATTGACATTTCACCACTTCTATTGGTGTTTGCAATAACAGTTTTTGCAACAAGTTAATTCCATGCTAAACCATAGTAACGGTTCACCATTTCTATTGGTCTTTGTATTAAAAGTTTTTGGAGAAATTTATTTCCCCACTGAACATCGTTAACGTTTCATCGCTTGTATTGGGCTTTGCATTAACAGTCTTTGCAGCAGGTAATTTTCATGTTAAACAACATTAATGTTTCACCACTTCTATTGGTCTTTTAGTAACAGTCTTTGCAGCAACTTATTTCCATACTAAATTTAATTCACGTTTCACCAATTCTATTGGTCTTTGTATTAACATTCTTTGCAGAAGGTTATTTCCCTGCTAGAGATAATTAACGTTTCATCATTTCTATAGGACTTTGTATTAAGTCTTTGCAGCAATTTATTTTCTTACTAAACAACATTAATGTTTCACCATTTCTATTAGCCTTTGTATTAAAAGCATTTGCAGCACGTTATTTCCATGCTAAACAACAGCAACATTTCACCACTTTTATTGGGCTTCGTATTAACAGTCTTTGCACCAAGTTATTTCCATACTAAACAACATTAAAGTTTCACTAATTCTATTAGACTTTGTATTAAAAGCTTTTGAAGCAAGTTATTTCCATTTTAAACAAAATTAACGTTTCACCACTTTTATTGGGCTTTTCATTAACAGTCTTTGCAACAAGTTATTTCCCTCCTGAAAATCATTAACGTTTCACCACTGCTATGGGGCTTTGTATTAACAGTCTTTGCAGCAAGAAATATCCATGCTAAACATCATTAACGTTTCACCACTTGTATTGGGCTTTGTATTAACACACATTGCAGCAAGTTATTTCCATGCAAAACAACAATAATGTTTCACCAATTTTTTTGTTTTTTGTATTAACAGTTTTTGTGACGAGTAACAAGCTGCCTTTTGTGTGAAGCTGGGCAACTTTTGTGGGAAGATAATTTTTTACTTGGTAACACAACCTCTTCCCTGCTAATTAAGATCCACATTTTCGCTAAATTTGCATAACGTTTGATGTTTTACTTAGCATCATAAACACTTCCAATATGATTTGAGACATTCACTGTCTACAGTTATTACATTTAGCAAAATGTTTACTATTTACTATCTAATTTATGTCATTCTGTAATGAGAATATTTATGAAATATCATAAGCTGTCCTTGATAATATCAATTTAGTCTTCAAGGTAAAGTATATCGTTGCTAATTTGTCCCTTCAGGTCAATCATGTCATTCTATTTTGTTATGTTTGATCCTTCATTACTAGGAACCTTTATGTATTTTTTTATAGTATTCTAATACAAATAATAACAATGATGTAAAAGATAATTATATTTTACCAGGTAGTGAGAATTATCAATTGTATTGATTGTCTAAACAAAAGTATATTTTGTACCTGTGTTTAGAAAGTTGTAGGCCAAGGAAAGGTTGCACAGACAACGGTGGCGTCTGCATTCCGAACACAGAAACTTGCAATGGCCGAGTAAGGGAGAATGGTTGCAAGCCCAAAGGAAGCTGTCAGTGTTGTGTTGAAAGTAATACTGAATTTGTTGTTTGTATTAACAGTCTTTGCAGCAATTTGTTTACCTGCTTTTTAATCAACTTTCACCGCTTGTTTGCATTAACAGTCTTTGCAGTAAGTTATTTCATTGCTAAACATCATTAACATTGCACCACTTCTAATGGGCTTTGTAATAACAGTCTTTGCAGCAAGCTTTTTCCATGCTAAACAACATTAACGTTTCACCACTTCTATTGGTCTTTGTTGATCGTTTCACCACTTCTATTGGTCTTTGTATCAACGCTCTTTGAAGTAAGTCATTTCTCTGCTAAACATCATTAACATTTCACCACTTCTATTGGGCTTTATATTAACAGTGTTTAAATTTAGTTATTTCCATGTTAAACATCATTAACATTTCACCATTTCTATTGTTTTTTTGTATTAACAGTCTTTGCAGAAAGTTATTTCCCTGCTAAACATCGTTAACATTTCCCAATTTCTATTGGTCTCAATATTCACAGTCTTTGTATCAAGTTACTTCCTTGCTAAAAATCATTAACATTTCAGCTCTTCTATTGGTCTTTGTATTAACAGTCTTTGCAGAAAGTTATTTCCATGATAAACAACATTAACATTTCCCCACTTCTATTGGTCTTTGTATTAACAGTCTTTGCAGCAAGTCATTTCCCTGATAACAGCATTAACGTTGACAACTTCTATTGGTTTTTGTATTAAAAGTCTTTGCAGCAAGTTATTTACATGCTAAATAACATTGACATTTCACCACATCTATTGCTCGTAGTATTAACAGTCTTTGCAGCAAGTTATTTCCTTTCTAAAAATCATTAGCATTTCACCACTTTTAGTGGTATTAGTATCACAATTTGTCCAGCATTTTATTTCCCTGCTAAAAATCGTTACCGTTCAACCACTTCTATTGGTCTTTGTATTAACAGTCTTTGAAACAAGTTATTTCCCTGTTAACATCAATAACATATCACCACTTCTATTGATTTTTGTATTAACAGTCTTTGCAGCAAGTTATTTCCCTGTTAAATATCATTAACATTTCACCACTTGTAGTAACAGACTTTGCTGCATGTAATTTCCCTGATTTTATATCAAAGTTCCACCACTTTATTGGGCTTTGTATTAACAGTCTTTGAAACAAGTTATTCCTCTCCTGAACATCATTAACATTTCATCACTTCTAATGGTCTTTGTATTAACAGTCTTTGCAGTAAGTTATTTCCATGCTAAACATCATTAACGTTTCACATCTTCTGTTGGTCTTTGAATTAACAGTGTTTGGAGCAAGTTATTTCCATACTAAACAATATTAAAGTTTCACCACTTCTATTGGTCTTCGTATTACTAGTCTTTGCAGCAGGTTATTTCCCTGCTAAGCATGACTAAAGTTTCATGATTTCTATTGTTCTTAGCATTGACAGTCTTTTCAGCAAGTTTCACCACTTCTATGGGTTTTTGTATTACTAGTCTTTGTAGCGAGTTATTTCCCTGCTATACATCATTAAGGTTCCACACCTTCTATTGGTTTTTGTATTACCATTTTTTACAGCAAGTTATTTCCCTGCTAAGCATCATTAACGTTTCACCTATTTTATTGATCTCTGTATTAACAGCCTTTGCAGCAAGTTATTTCCCTTCTAAACATCATTAATGTTTCAAAACTTCTATTGGTCTTTTTATCAACAATCAGCAGTAAGTTATTTCTGTGCTAAACATCACTAACGTTTCTCCAATTCTATTGGACTTTGTATTAACAGTCTTTTCAGCTAGTAATTTCCATACTAAACATCATTAACGTTGCACCACTTCTATCGGCCTTTGTATTAACAGTCTTTGCAGCAACCTATTTCCGTGCACAATATCTTTAACATTTCACCACTTCTTTTGGGAATTATATTAATATTCTTTGAAGTAAGTTATTTCCTTGCCAAACATCATTGCGTTTCACCACTTCTATTGGGCTTTGTATCAACAGTCTTTGCAGCAATTTATTTCCATGCTAAATATCATTAACGTTGCTTCACTTCTATTGGTCTTTGTATTAATATTTTTTACAGCTAGTTTTTTTCCTTTCTAAACATCAATAACGTTTCACCCCTTCTATTGGTCTTTGTATTAGCAGTCATTGCAGCAAGTTATTTCCTGCTAAACATCTTTAACGCTTCACCACTTCTATCTTGTGTCCTACTGTGATTTTGGAGGGACGAGTCAAGTTATTTGCTTATTAACATTAGCACGTCCATGTCGATTACAATCATTCTGCATTGAAATTTATTCCAGAAATCTAATTCCTTACCTAGTAAATTGTTCCTTACTAAGAAGAGATGTTTCCTTAATGAACATCATTAATGTTTTATGGCCAATTTAGCCCTAATTATCATTCTGATGGTATAATTGTTTTACCGTTTATCTTATGTTTTAATTTTATAAGTTAATTCCTTGTTTAATGTAATTATTATTCCATTGGTAGTTCAGGTCCTGCTATATTAACAGTGATTAATAACATAAATTTCAACCTTTTTTAGAGGCTATTTCTTTGCATAATATAAAATGGGAATCCTTGATATACAGTAGATTAGGTATAGCTATGAATTCGGACGATATAATATATAATAATCATCTACATATTTATGATTGTATTTTTTCTTAATCTTTTATTAGAAAGTTGTAATCAAAAGAAAAGCTGCACAAACAATGGTGGTGTCTGCATTCCGGACACAGAAACTTGCAATGGCCGAGTAAGGGAGAAAGGTTGCGGTACCAAAGGAAACTGTCAGTGTTGTATAGAAAGTAAGAGTAAATTTGGTCTTTGTATTAACAGTCTTTGCTAAACATCATTAACATTTCACCACTTTTATTAGTGTTTCTATTAACAGTTTTTGCAGTACGTTATGTTCAATTGTTGTCATTCTATTCTTTATCTATAATTTCGTGCAATTAAAGAATCAGATGAGAAGATCCATTGCAAATTTAGTTTTTTATATATATATATATATATATATATATATATATATATATATATATATATATATATTTGATAAAATCTATAACTTTAAAAAAAAACTACGAACTTATTGATCTAATTAAAAACTTGGTACCCTTTATTTTTAGGTTTCTCTTGATTTACCATTAATTTTGAGGCCTAGATGCAAGGGTATAGATTTCCAGAAAGATACGCCACTTAAAATTCAATTTGTACCTTTAATTGAATTTCTTCCTAATTATTTTTCTATAGCATTATAAGAGATGTAATTTCTTTATTGCAATAATCTTGTCCTTTTTTATTGAATTTCTTAATCTTGTTTTTTAGAAAGTTGTGAGGCAAGGAAAGGTTGCACAGATAATGGTGGCGTCTGCATTTCGAACACAGAAACTTGCAATGGCAAAGTAAGGAAGAATGGTTGCAAAAACAACGAAAACTGCCAGTGTTGTATTGAAAGTAAGAGTGAATCTGGTCTTTGTAATAACATTCTTTGTAGGAAGTAATTTCCTTGCTAAACTTCATTAACGTCTCACCACTTCTATTGGTCTTTGTATTAACTGTCTTTGCAGCAACTTATTTCCCTACTAAACACCATTAACGTTTCACCACTTCTATTGGTCTTTGTATTAACAGTCTTTACAGCAACTTGTTTCCCTGCTAAATTCATCAATGTTTCACCACTTGTATTGGTCTTTGTATTAACAGTCTTTGCAGTAAGTTATTTCCATGCTAAATATCATTAACATTTCACCACTTCTATTGGTCTTTGTATCAATCGTCTTTGCAGCAAGTTAATTCCCTGCTGAACATCTTTAACGTTTCACCACTTCTAGTGGTCTTTGTATTAACAGCCTTTGCAGTAAGTTATTTCCCTGCTAAACAACATTAACGTTTCACAACTTCTATTAGTCTTTGTATTAAGTTTTTGTAGCAAGTTATTTCCCTGCTAACCATCATTAACGTTTCACCGATCGTATTGGTCTTTATATTAACAGTCTTTGCAGCAGTTCATTTCCCTGCTAAATATCATTAACATTTCACCACTTCTATTGGTATTTGTATTAACAGTTTTTTCCAGCAAGTTATTTCTCTGTTAAACATCATTGACATTTCACCACGAGTTGGGTTATTTGCTTACTAGCAATAGCACTTCAATGTTGAATGGAGCAGTGCAGCGTTTAAATTTATTACAAAAAGCCAATTTATTACCTAGTATCGCGAATCGTTCCTTACTAAGAAGAGATGTTTCCTTACTCAGAATCATTAAGTTTTATTGACATTTTAGCACTTACTATAATTCTGATGGTGTAATTTTTTTTCTCATTCAAATCTGTAGGTTAATCCCTTAACTTATATTACTGACGGTCTATTGGTAGTTTAGGTCTTGCTATTCCAACAGACCCCATGATAAGCTGACTCCTTGCTTAGTTTCAATACCTTTTTATTGTGGTGTTGGACCTTTTATGCCGTCAAAGCTCACGTTGATCATGATCATAAACACTTTCCTTACAATATCAGTTTTTATTGGTTGAGAATCTTTACCATGAGTGGATTCTCCAGTTAATTACGAATATATCTTTTTGGTCTCTTTTTCTGTTTTGAAAATCTTGGCAAAATGTCGATTACTTTCTTTTAGTTTCATCAACAATAAGGTGCTGATTAACTTGTCTTGGTAACTAGTTTCTTTTTGCATGTAATTAATTTTGGACCACATAGCAGTTATCTAGATATCATTTTAATTCATAGCAATGCTACAATAGCATATAGGTTAATTGAAAATACCTGATAATCATTGAAGAAAAATAATTGTGTAGAGTAATTTTAATCAAGTAAATCTAATTGACAAAATAGACACAAAAATATCGAATGAATGCGATAAAATTAAAGTACGTCCATTTTATGGCAGAGAAAGAAGGACCGAGTTTTCCCCTTATCTGAAGCTTGTCTGAAGTAGGACATAATTTTGGTAGCGACCTTTTCAATCTGTTTAGGGAATTCACAATTGAATCACGGATAGGTATAAGGTAATCTAGTAGATCCCAGGCTTACCTTATGAAATTTATCATTAGTTTAGCAATTCATAAAAATATTTTGAATACTATCTCAGCATAGAATTGTTGTAAATTTCCAAAACTGGCAAATATATTTCAGAGAGAAATCTACGAAGAAACTTTTTTTTTTCTTTACAGAAAAGAATAAATGCAGTGGCAAGGAAAACGATGTTTGTTCGAAATACAAGGGGGAGTGCAGAGCATCTTGCAGTGCTAAAAAGAGAACCATTGAAAATGGATGCAAGGGTAAAAATTGTGTGTGTTGTGCAAAGGCTTGCGAAATCCAGCCTTCATGCCAAGATGCCGATGGATTTTGCGTCAGCAAGAAAAGTGAATGTCCTTCCGGCAATGTGGACGGTAAAGGATGCAAAGGAGCACAGTGCAAATGCTGCCTTCCAGGTATTTGAACTATTAATTGACAAGGTAACGTCCCTGACTGGTGAACGCCAGACTGGGGTTCGAGTCCCGCTCAAACTCGTTAGTTCCTTTAGCGTCTCCAACCTTACCATCCTTATGAGCTAAGGATGAGGAGTTTTGGAGGGGCCTATAGGTCTACTTGCTGAGTCATCAGCAGCCATTGCCTGGCCCTCCCTAGTCATATCTTGAATGGAGAGGGACTTGGGCACTGATCATATATATATATGGTCAGCCTCTAGGGCAATGTCACTGTCCCTTGCCTCTGCCATTCAGGAACAGCCTCTATCCCTTTAATAATTAATAAGTTGCTCTTCTCAAACAATGACTAAATATTTGCCATAAACATTTTGAACTTTTATCTTTGTATGTTCTGCATATATCAAATAACAAAGACATTATTTCTTTGAATATTTTCAGGTGGAAATACAGGATCTCCAACCAATCCTCCTACTATTCCACCGGTGACTGATGGAAAAACTACTACAAATTCTGCAGGTCCCACTCCTAACCCTGTTACTCCAACTATTGGTCCAAACCCTGTTACTCCAACCATTGGTCCTAACCCTGTTACAACTGTTGGTCCAAACCCTGTTACTCCAACCACTGGTCCAAACCCTGTTACTACAACTGTTGGTCCAAACCCTGTTACTCCAACCACTGGTCCAAACCCTGTTACTACAACTGTTGGTCCAAGCCCTGTTACTACAACTGTTGGTCCAAACCCGGTTACTACAACTGTTGGTCCAAGCCCTGTTACTACAACTGTTGGTCCAAACCCGGTTACTACAACTGTTGGTCCAAGCCCGGTTACTACAACTGTTGGTCCAAACCCGGTTACTACAACTGTTGGTCCAAGCCCTGTTACTACAACTGTTGGTCCAAGCCCTGTTACTACAACTGTTGGTCCAAACCCGGTTACTACAACTATTGGTCCAAGCCCTGTTACTACAACTGTTGGTCCAAACCCGGTTACTCCAACTTCAAGTCCAACTCTTGCTTCAACTCCTACCACTACGCCCTCACTTAGTCAATCTACTGCTGAGCCTTCAGTTCCGACCTCATCTTCATCAGGTATGGTATTTTTCCATTTAGTCAGTAGAAATGATAATGTTGATAAGAACAACAACAACAACAACAACAATAGTCAAAATACTAATAATTTTACTAATAATGAATTTGTACAGTGTAGATATTTTCACCATGTAGATAATAAGCCAGAGTACCACCCAAGCGTTAGAGAATTCCATTATTGGAATTTTCAATTCAAACAGTATCATTAGATTTTGGAACAGGAAGCACCAGAGTATGTATGGTGAAGGGTGCAGATGAATGGCATAGTGTGGATAAACAATAGACATATTTCTGATGTATCTGCTGCTGATAGGATTTGGGCTTTTTATTCAACCTCTAAAGATAAGAAAACTATTTGGCAAAATCAAATACAACTTACCCACAGACAGGAAAAAGATAGAGATGATAAAATGCCATGAGGATAAAGGTGAAAAAAAAAAAACCAGTGAAATCTTAGGCAATAGAAAAATCGCAACAGGGTTCATAAAGATGTTTATGAAAAGTATGTCAAAAAACATGACGACATTTAAAACTACATTAACTTGAGAAATTGCATTTATGAACTCGGACTTGATGTCGGTAAAAATCGTCAGAATGGGTTATGCGTTTGAGTGAATGTGATATTAAGGTTAAAGTTGATGGTTGTGATTTAAGTTTATAATTTCAAAGAAATTTCCCAAAAAATGACACGAAAGTAAATCAAAATGAAATAATTGATGCTGATATTTTTCTTGATTTATCTTTTACATTATGAATATCCAGTGCATACGTTACATAAATCACTTCTGCAGGAACAAGTGGAGGCACTATGAGTTCTAGTTCAGGACCTTCAACTTCAAGTGGAATCACTTTGAGTTCTGGTACAGTATTTTAAACCTTGGGTGAGAGTACCACACGTAATAGAGCAAGCACCCCATAGGTTCTACAGTATCCCTGGCACTGTTAAAGCTACCACAATAGACAGAGCACCTAAGCGGGGTTTACATGATCGAACGGTTCGTCGAACCCGGTTCACGAACCTGCTTGTCAAATAGTTCGAAGAGGTGGAGTCAGCCATAAATGTATAAGGCTTGGAGACAATGAATCCCCATCCACAAAAGTCAGATGAGAACAGACTTCCTTCAAACTGTTCGACGAGCGTGTTCGACAACCGAATACCCCGTTCATATGTTCAAACATCACTTCAAACACGTGTCTGTCGAACCGCGTTTGACAAAGCGTTCAACCGTGTAAACCCGCCTTTACCATCACAGGTACTACCAATGTCATAACTACTGATAAACCTTAGATACTGCTACTTGAACTAACATAACAGCTATTGCTACAACCACAGGTACTATCACTGACACAATTCAATATACTACCATTGGTACTACCACACAAGTATTACAACTGGAACCTCATCTAGCACAACTACAGGCTCTACAACAAACATTACTTTAGATACTACACCTAGTACGACAATGACCAAGGCAACAGCAACTGGTAGCCTAGTGATCCTGCTTAATATGACTATTGGAGAATTTATATATCTACATAAAAGAATTCAAATCGACAGATATTTGCAAACATTATTTGCCCAAAACAGCAACAGACAGCTTCGGTTACATTGACAGCTCGTTGGCTGTGGTTTAATAGATTTTGCTTTCATTATGAAAATTACAAGATGCCTTTTTATATAAGGATTACTAAAGCAGAAAATAAACGATTGGTCTGTAGGTCTTGTGTTTTTTGCAATTACTTCATGTTTTGAGAAACAAGTTTTTCAAGGTGTTTTTCAAATGATGATTTGCTTTTTATTTTTTGCTTTTCTATCACAAGGGTTTGAAACATTTTGCTTTGTAGTCTTTTCCTTTTATGACACCTCATTTCATTTCCCAAAAATATGGTCAAGCACTAAGTTTATAGATTCTCATTAGTCATTTCAGGCGAACAACAAAGTATTTTATTGATATTTTGGTAATTAGCATTATTATTATAACGATGACACAAGTGCACAAGAAAATCTCTTGAAAAAAAAAAGCCAATCCTTGGGGTCTATAAGATTTTGGAAAACAATTTCATAACAATGAAATTAAAAACTGGGGGAATATATTTAATTTTGAAGTTACGTTTTCAAAACGTATCTTAAATGTATGGAATAAACATAAGTAAAGGGAGAGACAAAGACATATAGACAGTTAAATGAAAAATAATGAAAGTAATGTAGATGTATATTTCTAATCTTATTTCACTTTACTGGAACTACAACTGAAATTATCCCTGGCACAATTACAGCTACCACCACTGGAACTACAACTGAAAATATCCCTGGCACAATTACAACTACCACCACTGGAACTACTACAGGATCCACCGCTGGAACCACCACAGGTACTATCACTGGAACTTCTCCTGGAATTAGCATAAGTACAACCATTGGAACATCCATTGAATCTAGCAAAGGTACTGTTACTGGAACATCCTCTGGAACTAGCATAGGTAATATCTCTGGAACTTCCCCTGGGATTAGCACAGGTAATACTAGTGGAATTTCCCCTGGAATTAGCACAGGTAATACTAGTGGAACTTCCCCTGGAATTAGCACAGGTAATACAAGTGGAACTTCCCCTGGAATTAGCACAGGTAATACTAGTGAAACATCCCCTGGAATTAGCACAGGTAATACAAGTGGAACTTCCCCTGGAATTAGCACAGGTAATACTAGTGAAACATCCCCTGGAATTAGCACAGGTAATACAAGTGGAACTTCCCCTGGAATTAGCACAGGTATTACTAGTGGAACTTCCCCTGGAATTAGCACAGGTAATACAAGTGGAACTTCCCCTGGAATTAGCACAGGTAATTCTAGTGAAACATCCCCTGGAATTAGCACAGGTAATACAAGTGGAACTTCCCCTGGAATTAGCACAGGTAATACTAGTGAAACATCCCCTGGAATTAGCACAGGTATTACAAGTGGAACTTCCCCTGGAATTAGCACAGGTAATACTAGTGGAACTTCCCCTGGAATTAGCATAAGTACTACCACTGAAACATCCCCAGGACCTAGCAAAAGTACTGTTGCTGGAACGTCCACCGGAACCAGCACAGGTACTATTACTGGAACCTCCATTGAAACTAGTATAGGCACTACCACTGGAACATCCACTGGAGCTAGCGTAGATAATACCTCTGGAATATCCCCTGCAATTACCACTCTTACAACTATTGGAACTACCACTGGCATAACAACAGGTACTACCACTGGCACTCCTGGAACTACTATTAGTACAACAACAGGTACTATCACGGGTACTACAACTGATGCCAATACAGTAACTAGCACTAGCACTATAATAGGTACTGCTTCAGGTACTACCACTGCCACAGCTACAGGAACTACCACAGGTACTTTCACTGGAACTACCACTGATACAACTACTGGAACCACAATTGGAACAAGCACTGGCACTACCACAGGTACCAATCCTGGAACTACCACAGCAACTACTACTGGTACAACCACAGGTACTACCACCAGTACTACTACTGGTATAACTGCAAATGCTTCCGCTACCGCTATTACGACGCGCGAAGCACATCAGATACAGTATCCACTTGGCAAGTTGCAGTTGCTGATATTCCAAGGATGCTTTTAGGGAAGGCTTTATCCCTAAGGAACTCTTATTCCTATGCTAAATCTGGCTTCACTTCAACTGACGAGGCATCATTTGAAGTGAAGCCAAATTTACCTTTGCTTGGTTCTCATATACTAAACCTAGTGTCAAATCTTTATACTTCCCAGTAGTAACTGCAGTTTCTTATCATTCAACGTTCCTCTTATTGGTAGGATAAATATTTCTAATTCAAATCACAATTCCAAGTCTTAAGCCAACGACAGGATCTTTAGCTTAAAGAATAGTGCTATTTTCTCAAGAAATTTTAATACATATCATTGCTCAAAAAGTTGCCTTGAAGTGTTACATTTTCATGTCATTATATTTCTTCCTAAAATATTATCAATTGCTTTAATCATTTTAATATATCAATAAATATGAGTCCTGTTTAGAATCAAGTATTAAAGTTTCTACTGCATTGTTTAACAGGTTAGTTGCATATGAAATGACCAAGGCCTACTATATATTTGACCAACGCAGCTCTTACCCTTCCTGCCTTTTGTTTCTAAAGTAGATACCTTTTGATATGTATCTCGATTCTGGCATTTACCCTGTCCATTGTTTCCGGAGTGATTTTTTTACCTTTAGTCTGAAGTATGGTGATAGCTTGACTTGGCTTAAATATAGAATTTCATTTATGCAGGTGTTCTTGAACATTACAAACACATAAGATGTAAAGGCCATTGCTCGTTTTGCTTTCATGTCTACTTGATATCTTTACCTCACTGTTGAAGATCTTTTCAAATGCTCTGCTTAGTTCGTAACTATCCATCATCTATTAAATCTAGAAACTGCTTAGCATACAACTCACAAACTATTGAAGCCATTCTTCTGTATTCTCTGAAAGTGTCTTCTATCAGTAAGGTCATCAGAAAATAATAACTGCTGATTATGGTTTTCAGATTAAGTTAAAAATGCATATATGAATGCTTGTATAATGTAGCTGTCTTCATCCTCTTCTTCTTTTTGATACATTAGGGTCTAAACATATATTTGAATTTTATTGGAATTTTGTGATATTTGAACTAAAGGTTTTGAGCAACGCATTGGAAAATATGATTGTACAAATTTTGTCAAACTTATTCATCTACAAAAGGGAAATTAAATATAATCATCAACGACATTACTGGTAAAAAAACAGATTTTATAATTATTTCCATCTTTACACTGATTGCATTGTAAGCTGATATTTTGCCCTTTTGTAAGTCTGAAGAATTATTTCTTCATCTTCAGTTATTGCCAGCCACATTCTACCAACTACTTCATTATTCTTTCCTTTTATCCTCAGTGTTTTCTTGTTGCTGCAACGTTTTGAAGTATATGGCTTTGCTTCTTTTAAGCATGGCCAGAGTAGGCTGAAGAAATTTGTGCCTCTCAGTTCTATTTATAACTAAATACCTGATCTTCTGGTCGCCAAATATTCTGATTGCCCGAGGCCTTTGGCACAGCAGTCATTCTCTTTCTATGCTGAGCTCGCACTTGAATTGGTCCTTTGTTATCAGTAGCATTTTCTTGGTTCACTGTAGCATTTTCTCGGTTGCCAGTAGTATTGTCTTGGTTATCTGTAACAATTTCTTGGTTGCCAGTAGTATTTTCTTAGTTATCTGTAACATTTTCTTGATTGCCAGTAGTATTTTCTTGGTTATCTGTAACATTTTCTTGATTGCCAGTAGTATTTTCTTGGTTATCTGTAACATCTTCTTGATTGCCAGTAGTATTTTCTTGGTTATCTGCAGTATTTTCTTGGTTATCTGTAGTATTTCCCTGGTTATCTATAACATTTTGTTTGTTATCTGTAACATTTTCTTAGTTAACTGTAACATTTTCTTGGTGGCCAGTAGTATTTTCTTGGTTGCCAGTAGTATTTTCTTGGTTACCTGTAAAATTTTCTTGGTTGCCAGTATTATTTTCTTGGTTATCTGTAGCCCTTTCTTGGTAGCCAATAGTATTTCCTTGATTATCCTCTGAATCTTGATGGGCCAAAGCACGTGACATGGCAGTCAGACTGCTTCTTCGCCGATCTTCGGCTAAAAAGTTATGCTGGGTTTCTTTATAAAATTCCTTCTTCTATTAGTAAGTAGGAGAAACCTTTTGTTTTGTTTTGTGTGGGCTCTATGTTGTTCAGTCTTTCACAAGGATACGTCACTGCCATGCCAATATAACTGCCGTGGCAAGACAGTCTAGATGGATTGCTTTCATGCCAGCATAACTCTCAATATATCACATGAATGATATTTGTAGCTAGAAGGAGTTTCCTTTTGAATCAATGTTTTCTCACAATATCAAAAAAAAATTACTATTTTCTCTTCATTTCCAAGAAATAACCACAGACTCCCACTGAGACAACTACAGGAGCTACTACTGACTCTACAACAAATACTATCACGATAATACTATTGGAACTACCACAGGAACTATCACTAACACAACTACAGATACTTCCAGCTATTCTAACTCACATACAACCACTCATACCACCACCGGGATACCAATAGACGCAGTCACTGCATTTGCCATGGGTACTACCATTGTCAAAACTATAGGTCTTCCCACTACAACTATTATAGGCTCTACAAAAGGAACTACTACCAATACTACTGCTAGTACCTCTACCAAAACCTTAACAACAACAAAAAATTGTCACAACTACAGGTACTTTCCCTCATAACAATAGTTCGATCACTTGGACAATTACAGGTAATATCACTGCCCATACTACTCCTACATGAACATCTGATTGGGCAATTACAGCTGATATAAGGAATTTCTCCTTTTGAGAGGATGTTGTTAATATTGACTTTATCTATAAGAAATTTACATTTTTAAGTACTTGCTTATTGTGCTGCTATATCTGGCTTCGCTTCAATGCTCTTAAAAATTGTAATTTGTGTCTTTCAGATTTTATTTTAATCTAAATATTATTGCTAGTTATTAATTATGTATAATTACCGTCTAATATACTACTATACACTATTTTCATAATGAGGCGCATTTGCACTGATTCACAGGGGTACCCTTTTGGCTCGGAAAAGTTTCCTGCTAACTGATTGGATAGAATTATTTTGTCCAACCAATCAGCTAGCAAGAAACTTTTCCGAGCTAAAAGGGTACCCCTGCAAGTCTGTGCAAATGCGCCTCATTAAAAAAATGAGTAAAGTTGATAGACCACTATTATTTGCACCTAAACATTCTCTCCTTTTTACCAAGGTCTTTCTTAGATCACAAATTCTTTGATACTTTTATATTCAAGCTTTTCGTACTGTTTTAAATAACAAAACTTACGCTTCATGGGAGCCTTACTAAGGGCCCGGCCAGACCAAGTGCGGCAGGTTATGGCGGCAAATTGAAACCTTAGGTATCTTATGTAGGTGGCCAGATAGGAGGCGCGGGAAGCCTCCGCGCCTCCTATCTGGCCACCTACATAAGATACCTAAGGTTTCAATTTGCCGCCATAACCCCGCGCCTCCTATCTGGCCACCTACATAAGATACCTAAGGTTTCAATTTGCCGCCATAACCTCTTGCCGCTAACCTCGCCGCTAACCTCGCCGCTAGCCGCGCTTGGTCTGGCCGAGCCCTAAGTTTATGCTTAACAAGAGTAAACGAAATACAATTATTCTAATCTCCTAGCTAGAGGATTATAAACATTGAGTTATATACATTGTTCATCATTTATTCTTAATATGTTTTATGTTCATTCCCTTGTGACGGGCCAAAAGTAGGTTGTGACTCAAAAGGCGAGATAAAAGCAACCGAGTCACAAACTACTCTTGGCCCGTCACATTGATGACCCCGGAGTGACCCGAACACCCAGCCTCCTGATATGGCCTGTCACACCTTTACATCTTTAAAGAAGTTACTTACAAGGAAATACTCATAGACAGTTATTAACATCACTATTCAAAGTTTTTATACTCTTTTTTGCGTTGCTACAATAAAATACCATTAATTCAGTCGAAAAAATATATCTCTGTTCACAGGATTTTCATGGAATCAACTTTTAATACAGTCGAGTGTATTATCATATATGTTTATATATTATCATTGTCAATGCCACTTATACAATTAAAGGCCCTATTACTCACACTAGACATAAAATAGCTTTAGAATTACAAAATGCATAAACAAAGACAAAGTTAACGCAATCAAAATAATTTATAGCGATGGAAGTATAATAAGCTTAACTATTGGCCCTACCAAATCTGCATTAACGTTCAACTACTACTAGCAAAACTACAGCAGAAAAAAACTGTTGTGATTGTAACTGGAATTTATAAACAATTGGCCTTCTTTAAATTTATAACATTTTTGACACTTGTAATATATGGCAGGATATCTCTCGTAATATACATTGAGTTCACTTAACGCTTCAAATATGTACACTGAATATCTGAGAAATTCCTATAAAAATATGTATATTTCCCTTATTCATAAATATAGGTAAATGGAAAGAATATAAACTGGAACATTAAACAATAGCATTAGTTCTTTCAAAAAAAAAAATTTGCTCTTTGTATTAAGAAAAAAATAAGGAAAAATAAATACTAAGATATTTGAATCCAGAACTAATATTCAAAAGTAGATGAAGAGGACTGAAAAACTCAGATCAAAGTTGTTTACATTCCCGTTATATTTTCAAGCAACATCCAAAGATGCTACCACTAGAACTACCACTGGTACACCAACTGGTACAACTACAGGAACTGCAACTAGCAGTGACACAGGCAAAACTACAAGTACTAACACTGGAACTACGACTGAAATACCAACAGGAACTATTACTGAAACTACAACTGGCAATAACCTTATCCCTACGACTGATACAATCACTGGAATTACTACTGAAGCTACGACTGAAATACCAACAGGAACTATTACTGAAACTACAACTGGCAATAACCTTATCCCTACGACTGATACAATCACTGGAATTACTACTGAAGCTACGACTGCAACTACCACTGACAAAACAACAGTTACCACCACTGGTACTGCTAATACTGGTACAACAACCGAGACTTCAAGTGGCACAACTAAAGATATTACTACTGGCACAAATACTGGCACTACCACTTTAACTATTATTGGAACTAACACTCCCACTACTAGTGGTACTGATACAATACCTATCACTGGCACAACTGCAGGTACCACCTCTGGCCTAACTGGTACTAATACTGCAAATACCATTAAATCCACAACAGGTACTACAGCGGGCACTACAACTGGAACTACTTCTGATTCGACTACAGGTACTACTACTGGTACAAGCACCGGTACAACTACTGGAACTACCACTGGCACAACAACTGGAACTACTTCTGATTCGACTACAGGTACTACTACTGGTAAAACTACTGGAACTACCGCTGGCACTACAACTGGAACTACTTCTGATTCGACTACAGGTACTACTACTGGTAAAACTACTGGAACTACCACTGGCGCAACAACAGGTACTACCACTGGTACTAAAACAGAAACTACAACTGTTACAACCACTGGTACAACTACTGGTACAACTACTGGAACTACCACTGGCACAACAACAAGTATTACAACAGGAACTACTACTGGTACAACTACAGGTACAACTACTGATACAACAACTGGTACAACTACTGGAACTACCACTGGCACAACAACAGGTACTACCACTGGTACTACAACAGGAACTACTACTGGTACTACAACAGGAACTACTACTGGTACAACTACAGGTACAACTACAGATACAACCACAGGTACAACTACTGGAACTACCACTGGCACAACAACAGGTACTACAACTGGTACTACAACAGGAACTACCACTGGTACAACTACAGGTACAACTACTGATACAACTACTGATACAACCACTGGTACTTCTACTGGAACTACCACTGGCACAACAACAGGTACTACCACTGGTACCACAACAGGAACTACCACTGGTACTACAACAGGAACTACTACTGGTACAACTACAGGTACAACTACAGATACAACCACTGGTACAACTACTGGAACTACCACTGGCACAACAACAGGTACTACAACTGGTACTACAACAGAAACTACCACTGGTACAACTACAGCTACAACTACTGATACAACTACTGATACAACCACTGGTACAACTACTGGAACTACCACTGGTACAACAACAGGTACTACCACTGGTACCACAACAGGAACTACCACTGGTACTACAACAGGAACTACTACTGGTACAACTACAGGTACAACTACTGATACAACAACTGGAACAACTACTGGAACTACCACTGGCACAACAACAGGAACTACTACTGGTACAACTACTGATACAACCACTGGTACAACTACAGGTACAACTACTGATACAACTACTGATACAACCACTGGAACTACCACTGGCACAACAACAGGTACTACCACTGGTACCACAACAGGAACTACCACTGGTACTACAACAGGTACTACAACTGGTACTACAACAGGAACTACCACTGGTACAACTACTGATACAACTACGGATACAACCACTGGTACAACTACTGGAACTACCACTGGCACAACAACAGGTACTACCACTGGTACCACGACAGGAACTACCACTGGTACTACTACAGGAACTACTACTGGTACAACTACAGGTACAACTACTGATACAACAACTGGAACAACTACTGGAACTACCACTGGCACAACAACAGGTACTACCACTGGTACTACAACAGGAACTACTACTGGTACTACAACAGGAACTACTACTGGTACAACTACAGGTACAACTACTGATACAACCACTGGTACAACTACTGGAACTACCACTGGCACAACAACAGGTACTACCACTGGTACTACAACAGGAACTACTACCGGTACTACAACAGGAACTACTACTGGTACAACTACAGGTACAACTACTGATACAACCACTGGTACAACTACTGGAACTACCACTGGCACAACAACAGGTACTACAACTGGTACTACAACAGGAACTACCACTGGTACAACTACTGGAACTACCACTGGCACAACAACAGGTACTACAACTGGTACTACAACAGGAACTACCACTGGTACAACTACTGGAACTACCACTGGCACAACAACAGGTACTACAACTGGTACTACAACAGGAACTACCACTGCTACAACTACTGGAACTACCACTGGCACAACAACAGGTACTACCACTGGTACCACAACAGGAACTACCACTGGTACTACAACAGGAACTACTACTGGTACAACTACAGGTACAACTACTGATACAACTACTGGAACTACCACTGGCACAACAACAGGTACTACAACTGGTACTACAACAGGAACTACTACTGGTACTACAACAGGAACTACTACTGGTACAACTACAGGTACAACTACTGATACAACCACTGGTACAACTACTGGAACTACCACTGGCACAACAACAGGTACTACAACTGGTACTACAACAGGAACTACCACTGGTACAACTACTGGAACTACCACTGGCACAACAACAGGTACTACAACTGGTACTACAACAGGAACTACCACTGGTACAACTACTGGAACTACCACTGGCACAACAACAGGTACTACAACTGGTACTACAACAGGAACTACCACTGGTACAACTACTGGAACTACCACTGGCACAACAACAGGTACTACCACTGGTACTACAACAGGAACTACCACTGGTACTACAACAGGAACTACTACTGGTACAACTACAGGTACAACTACTGGTACAACTACTGGAACTACCACTGGCACAACAACAGGTACTACAACTGGTACTACAACAGGAACTACCACTGGTACAACTACTGGAACTACCACTGGCACAACAACAGGTACTACAACTGGTACTGCAACAGGAACTACTACTGGTACAACTACAGGTACAACTACTGATACAACTACTGGAACTACCACTGGCACAACAACAGGTACTACCACTGGTACTACAACAGGAACTACTACTGGTACAACTACAGGTACAACTACTGATACAACCACTGGTACAACTACTGGAACTACCACTGGCACAACAACAGGTACTACAACTGGTACTACAACAGGAACTACCACTGGTACAACTACTGGAACTACCACTGGCACAACAACAGGTACTACCACTGGTACTACAACAGGAACTACTACTGGTACAACTACAGGTACAACTACTGATACAACTACTGGAACTACCACTGGCACAACAACAGGTACTACAACTGGTACTACAACAGGAACTACTACTGGTACTACAACAGGAACTACTACTGGTACAACTGCAGGTACAACTACTGATACAACCACTGGTACAACTACTGGAACTACCACTGGCACAACAACAGGTACTACCACTGGTACTACAACAGGAACTACTACTGGTACAACTACAGGTACAACTACTGATACAACCACTGGTACAACTACTGGAACTACCACTGGCACAACAACAGGTACTACAACTGGTACTACAACAGGAACTACCACTGGTACAACTACTGGAACTACCACTGGCACAACAACAGGTACTACAACTGGTACTACAACAGGAACTACCACTGGTACAACTACTGGAACTACCACTGGCACAACAACAGGTACTACCACTGATACTACAACAGGAACTACAACTGGTACTACAACGGGAACTACTACTGGTACAACTACAGGTACAACTACTGGTACAACTACTGGAACTACCACTGGCACAACAACAGGTACTACAACTGGTACTACAACAGGAACTACCACTGGTACAACTACTGGAACTACCACTGGCACAACAACAGGTACTACCACTGATACTACAACAGGAACTACCACTGGTACTACAACAGGAACTACCACTGGCACAACAACAGGTACTACAACTGGTACTACAACAGGAACTACTACTGGTACAACTACAGGTACAACTACTGATACAACCACTGGTACAACTACTGGAACTACCACTGGCACAACAACAGGTACTACAACTGGTACTACAACAGGAACTACCACTGGTACAACTACTGGAACTACCACTGGCACAACAACAGGTACTACCACTGGTACTACAACAGGAACTACCACTGCTACTACAACAGGAACTACTACTGGTACAACTACAGGTACAACTACTGGTACAACTACTGGAACTACCACTGGCACAACAACAGGTACTACAACTGGTACTACAACAGGAACTACCACTGGTACAACTACTGGAACTACCACTGGCACAACAACAGGTACTACCACTGATACTACAACAGGAACTACCACTGGTACTACAACAGGAACTACCAGTGGCACAACAACAGGTACTACAACTGGTACTACAACAGGAACTACCACTGGTACAACTACAGGTACAACTACTGATACAACAACTGGTACAACTACTGGAACTACCAGCGTTTCTACCACTGCTACGACCACTGACACAACTACAGGTATGACTATAGGTACAACAGCATGTACTAACCGCTTGAAGTACCGCATGTGCGACTGCTGGAACAAATTCAACCGTTTTCCAATACAGCCAATACAACATGCTTTCGTGTGGCATTGCAGTTACTCCGAGAAAATGTCTAGTTACGAATGGCTTCAGTACAACGCAGCAAACTTTTACATTACTGCTGTCCCATTTTACTGGTGACTCTAGCTTTGCTTCAATGGATTTGGATTCTAGTGTTTTTTCTATTTGCAAAATAGCTTATTCATGCTTTTATTACATAAACACAAGCCAAAACAAAGCCAAAATCATTTAATATTAGTCAGCCATAAAAGGGATGATGGGCTGAGTGCGTTCTCTCTCTCTCTCTCTCTCTCTCTCTCTCTCTCTCTCTCTCTCTCTCTCTCTCTCTCTCTCTCTCTCTCTCTCTCTCAGAGAATTTAAATGTATAAACTTTCTCAAAACTAATGAGGGATGGGTCAAGTTCCTTTTACTAACTTGAACTTTTCTTTCGAAGAAAAACTTTTTTGGGCATAATTTCCACATAAAATTAAAGTCCAAGTTTGGGTACAATATTCTTTTACTCAACAAATACACTCAAGATCTTGATATGGGAGATTTCCCCCAAAAACTGTATAACAACACAGTTCTCAAACACCTTCACACGTATGGTAAGTGATAAGCTCTTTTTTATCTTAACTACCTAACCAGGCTTCATTATAACCCGAGTATCTACTTTTACTTTGATGGTTGCTTTTCTGAACCCCTACAGCAGAGGAACCCTACTCTCTACAGGACCCCCACTGTCATTTTCTCTTGTTCGTTCAGAGTATTCAACATTTCATATCACGTATTGCTCATTTACAGTTAAATCGTCTCTGCCATAGGACTCACGGAATAAGACAGTCTTCAGTTTCCTCTAGAAAACTTCAATATTTTCAATCATTTGGATGTCTCGTGGGAGCTTATTGTCAAGTCTCGGGGCTGCATATTTAAAGGCTCTAGAGCCTACAGTAGACATAAGTCGACAGTCTCATCATTAATATATCATTGATGATGATATATTGTAAATTCCGAAAACAATTCCCTAAGAGCCAATATATGTTTTCTATTTAATTCCCAACTGGGATTATTGCTTGTATTTAGAGTACAAACAAAATTGCACATAACAATCAGTTGTGATCTGGCTTACTATCCTAAAACTAGATTTCTGTCTATCCCTCTGGATAAATACTTTTGCTAAGCAGTTGTGGCTGAGTAATCAGGAGTTTTTATTCTGTTTATTTCGACTTACAGTCACATAAATATCTTAGAAAATGTTTTGGCATTCTTGCAAAGATTATCATTATGTTGGAAAGTTTATATTTAGAGCTGAACATTTATGTTATGAGAATATTTTATCTTTGGATGGAATTCATGAAGAAAATCTAGTCTTGATTTTCCATTACAAGAACTGGAACTACCATTTGAGCAATTATAAATTCAATTACCAATATCATAAAACTTTACATCACTAGACCTATATTACATTCGACACTGGATAACACTACTGCCATTACCTCTGGCACTGCTGTAGGAACTATAAAAATAAGGCTTCAACTACTACTAAAATTACCCCAGTCCAAACTATGAAAACTATCTCTGGAAATAAAAACAAAAGAAAAACTACAGGTACTTCTAAACATCACACGAACTACCTCTTGTAGTATGTATGCCATTACCTCTGGCACTGCTGTAGGAACTCTAAAAATAAGGCTTCAACTACAGTACTACTAAATCTCTTGTAAAATGTACTACCACTGGCGCTACAAAACATCAGAGCAACACAGACCACATTATTATGCATCCAAGCTTCAGGTGAATGTGTCAAGAATGCAATGTCTCTTATTTTATTTCAAATTGGCTTATTTCCCATTCTGCAATCGAATCTTTTGCTAATGATTAATTTTTCCATCAGCTTTAGTTGGCTTATTTCTCATTGATTTTTACTCCAAATATCCTTTTGGATGTGATTTATCCACTGTTTCCTTCAACAAGTTTTGTTCTCGAAATTTTTCTGTCATAAGATATTTCTTATGTTATTTGTAGCCTAAATAAATTTGATTCTCTTTGTGATTTAAACATGGATATTGAATCATAAAGAATGTGTACATCTAGCAAAAATATACATTAGCTCTCTTCCTAAAAAACATGCGAGTGGCTTAAGAGATGAATTAAAACATTTTTTTTGCAGATTCAGGACATCAATTTTGGCCTACATTTCTAGGCATAACCTTAGATAGCTAAAACTATTCTTTTTCCAATTATTATTCTTGGAAAATAATAATAGAATAAATTGAAAAAAGAAAGAAATAAAATGATAGATGAAAAGGTTTGCAAACCTGACTTTGAATAATTCAATATTTTTTCTTTATCTTTAAGGATCAACAACAGTTACTACATCTGGTACAACTACTGGAACTACAACAGGAACTACTACTGGTACAACTACTGTAACTACCACCGGTACAACAGGTACTAACACTGGTACTACTACTGAAACTACCATTGCTACTACAACTGGAATTACAATCACTAATACCTCTACTTTTACTACTACTACTACTACCACTATCTAATTATGAATGGGTTCAGTTTAAATGAGCTAACATTCATTCAATTGCTTTCCCATTTCCCTGCTGAATCTAAATTTGCTTCATTGGATTTGGGCTCCGCTTTCTTTAATTGCAAACTTCACTTTATAAATGATTTTATTACTAACTAGCTTACCACTAAATAATTCAATTCTTTGTAATGAAATTTTCTTTCCTTTTTTCAGATCTTTTTCAGACGGCGAAACGTTTCCTTTCATTGAATATAATAAATTTCCACATTTTTACTAAAGCATAAATATGGCTGAATGCTTTGCTTAATAATATATTAGTATTTTACAGGTTTCTTTGAACATGGAAAAAGCATTGTACCAATATCATTACACGGACAAAGCTTACGATAATTTTATTGCTTTATTCCACACATTAAAATTACTTTTGTATCTTGGAAATTGTTGATGGAACGTTCCTGTACAATTTGTCCATCATTTACTTAGTATCGGAACGTTCATAATCTTCAAATTCTTGTTACATCAGTCATACAGACTTTCTTTATTCCTTTCAGTTATATATAATGAGTTCTAAAATAACTTTCGCAAAACGAAAACCTTTAACACATTGCTTGCTACTTCTAAGTCATCTTTTCGATGCCACCTTTGTTCACATAATGATTAAATATAAATATATAGAATACTTGAAAAATAGCAACAAACATGAAATGGTACAAAATTAACGTAATAATTTCCCTTTGTTATGGTAAACCCATTGGCTTCAAATCAATCACTTCCTAGTCAACATACTGTTTCCCCTTGTTATGGTAAACCCATTGGCTTCAAATCAATCACTTCCTAGTCAACATACTGTTTCCCCTTGTTATGGGACACTAATTGCCCTACAAACAATCCCCTCATAGTCAACATACTGTTTCGCCTTGTTATGGTAAACCCAGTGGACTCAAAACAATCACCTCTTAATCAATATACTTTTTCACCTTGGAATGGTAAACCCATTGGCCTTAAAACAATCAATTCTTGGTCCACATACTGTTTCCCCTTGTTATGGTAAGCCCATTGGCCTCAAAACAATCTCCTCGTAGTCAACATATTTTTCCCCCTGTTATGGTAAACCCATTGTCCTCAAAATAATCCCTTCTTAGGCAACATACTTTTCCCCTTATGGTAAACCCATTGGCCTCAAAACAATCCCTTCTTAGTCAACATACTTTACCCTTGTTATGATAAACCAATTGCCCTCAAAACAATCACCACTTAGTCGACATACTTTTTCCCCTTGTTATGGTAAACCCATTGGCCTCAAAACAATCACTTCTTAGTCAACATACTTTCCCCTTGTTATGATAAACCAATTGCCCTCAAAACAATCACCACTTAGTCGACATACTTTTTCCCCTTGTTATGGTAAACCCATTGGCCTCAAAACAATCACTTCTTAGTCAACATACTTTCCCCTTGTTATGATAAACCAATTGCCCTCAAAACAATCACCACTTAGTCGACATACTTTTTCCCCTTGTTATGGTAAACCCATTGGCCTCAAAACAATCACTTCTTAGTCAACTTACTTTTCCCCTTGTTATAGTAAACCAATGGCCCCGAAAACAATCACCTCTTAGTCAAGATATTGTTTCCCCTTGTTATGGTAAACCCCTTGGCCTCCAAACAACCACCTCTTAGTCAACATAATTCTTCCCCTTGTTATGGTAAACCCATTGTCCTCAAAACAATCCCTTCTTAGGCAACATACTTTTCCCCTTATGGTAAACCCATTGGCCTCAAAACAATCCCTTCTTAGTCAACATACTTTCCCCTTGTTATGATAAACCAATTGCCCTCAAAACAATCCCCTCTTAGTCAACATACTTTTTCCCCTTGTTATGGTAAACCCATTGGCCTCAAAACAATCACTTCTTAGTCAACATACTTTTCCCCTTGTTATAGTAAACCAATGGCCCCGAAAACAATCACCTCTTAGTCAAGATATTGTTTCCCCTTGTTATGGTAAACCAATTGCCTTCAAAACAACCACCTCTTAGTCAACATATTTTCCCCTTGTTATGGTAAACCCATTGGCCTCAAAACAATCACTTCTTAGTCAACATACTTTTCCCCTTGTTATAGTAAACCAATGGCCCCGAAAACAATCACCTCTTAGTCAAGATATTTTCCCCTTGTTATGGTTAACCCATTGGCATCAAAACAATCACCTCTTAGCCATCAAAACAATCACCACTTAGTCAACATACTTTTTCCCCTTGTTATGGTAAACCAATTTCCCTCAAAACAATCACCTCTTAGTTAACATACATTTTCCCCTTGTCATGGTAAACCAATTGCCCTCCAAACAATCACCACTTAGTCGACATACTTTTTCCCCTTGTTATGGTAAACCAATTGCCCTCAAAACAATCACCTCTTAGTTAACATACATTTTCCCCTTGTCATGGTAAACCAATTGCCCTCAAAACAATCACCACTTAGTCGACATACTTTTTCCCCTTGTTATGGTAAACCCATTGCCCTCAAAGCAATCACATCTTAGTCAACATACTTTTTACCCTTGTCATGGTAAACCAATTGCTCTCAAAACAAACACCACTTAGTCAACATACTTTTCCCCCTTGTTATGGTAAACCCATTGCCCTCAAAACAATCACCTCTTAGTCAACATACTTTTTACCCTTGTCATGGTAAACCAATTGCTCTCAAAACAAACACCACTTAGTCAACATACTTTTTCCCCTTGTCATGGTAAACCAATTGCTCTCAAAACAATCACCACTTAGTCAACATACTTTCCACTTGTTATGGTAAACCCATTGCCCTCAAAACAATCACCTCTTAGTCAACATACTTTTCCCCCTTGTTATGGTAAACCCATTGCCCTCAAAACAATCACCTCTTAGTCAACATACTTTTTACCCTTGTCATGGTAAACCAATTGCTCTCAAAACAAACACCACTTAGTCAACATACTTTTTCCCCTTGTCATGGTAAACCAATTGCTCTCAAAACAATCACCACTTAGTCAACATACTTTCCACTTGTTATGGTAAACCCATTGCCCTCAAAACAATCACCTCTTAGTCAACATACTTTTCCCCCTTGTTATGGTAAACCCATTGCCCTCAAAGCAATCACATCTAAGTCAACATACTTTTTCCCCTTGTTATCATTGCTTGTATTCAGAACACAAACAAATATGCACGCCAGCCATCAGCTGTGATCTGCCTTACTGTCCTAAAACTAGTTTTCTTTCTATCTTTTGTCAATGAATCATTTCTCCACAGGCCTTAGTTGGTTTACATTCATTGAATTTGCTCCAGATATCATTTTAGATGAGACTTGCCAACTTTTTTCTTCCTCAACGCGACTGAATACAATTTGGGTTGAGATCAATTTCATTAAGTTTTCCTTGAAGTATCATATACATGAACAATTGCATTTTAGTTTATATTTGTTACAATTTCAAAACATGGGATATACCATATGACATCCCTTATATTATTTATTGATTAATATACATTTGATTCTCTTAGTGAATTAGAAGTGGATATTAAAAAATAGAGAAGCAATCATGTGAGAAACTTTATATTACTGAAAGATTTCTACTCAGAGTAAGAAGTTGAAACATCCGCTTAGGGCACACATTTTTAAATATAACCTTAAAAAAGACAAAAAAACATTTTTGTGAAAAAATAAATATTCATGAAAAAAATAACAAAAAAGTTAAATTTAGGTAAATTTAATAAAGAAAAAATTAAAATATGGATGAAAACGACTGTAACTCTCATATAGAATCATTCAATATATTTTTCATATCTATTTTCAAGGATCAACCACAGGTACTACTACTGGTACTACCACTGGAACTACCACTGGAACTACCACTGGTACAACAACAGGAACTACAACTGCTACTACTACAGGAACTACAACTGGTACAACTACTGGAACTACCACTGGTACAACAACAGGTACTACAACTGGTACTACTACTGGAACTACTACTGGTACAACCACTGGTACAACTACTGGAACTACCACTGGTACAACAACAGGTACTACAACTGGTACTACTACTGGAACTACTACTGGTACAACAACTGGAACTACCACTGGTACAACAACAGGTACTACAACTGGTACTACTACAGCAACTACAACTGGTACAACTACTGGAACTACCACTGGTACAACGACAGGTACTACGACTGGTACTACTACTGGAACTACTACTGGTACAACCACTGGAACTACCACTGGTACAACAACAGGTACTACGACTGGTACAACTACAGGAACTACTACTGGTACAACCACTGGTACAACTACTGGAACTACCACTGGTACAACAACAGGTACTACAACTGGTACTACTACAGGAACTACTACTGGTACAACCACTGGTACAACTACTGGAACTACCACTGGTACAACAACAGGTACTACAACTGGTACTACTACAGGAACTACAACTGGTACAACCACTGGTACAACTACAGGAACTACCACTGCTACTACCACTGGTACAACTACTGGAACTACCACTGGTACAACAACAGGTACTACAACTGGTACTACTACAGGAACTACTACTGGTACAACCACTGGTACAACTACTGGAACTACCACTGGTACAACAACAGGTACTACAACTGGTACTACTACAGGTACTACTACAGGAACTACTACTGGTACAACCACTGGTACAACTACAGGAACTACCACTGGTACAACTACAGGAACTACCACTGGTACAACTACAGGAACTACCACTGGTACAACTACGGGAACTACCACTGCTACTACTACAGGTACAACTACAACTACCCCTTCCCCTTAAACTATCCCAGTTTCGACTGCTGGAACTATCATTGACACAACTTCAACCGTTTCCAAATGCATGTTTCGATGACACAGTCAATACATCATTCCTTCATAGCCACACTGTAGTTTCTGCTGATTCTATTTTCTGATTAAGAATCAGTTCAGTTTAAATGAGCAAACTTTCTTACTATTCCTGTCCTACTTTACTACTAACTCTAGCTTTGCTTTAATGGATTTGAACTCTGTGCTTTTTTTATTTGCATAACCTTTTCCTTTTAAAGGAAACATTTTGTTTGGAAATTGTTTGCATATAAAACTGAAGTTAAAGCTGGCATGAAATTCACTTTTTAATGTTATGTAAAGAATATATCAAAAACAAAATTGCCTATTCATACTTTGTCATGATGCCAGATAATTTATAATCAATCAATCAATCATACATTCAGAATAGATGGCAGAATGTTTCCTTTAATTGAAGTAGTATATTTCTACCTTTTTTTCTAAAGCATAATTACTGTTGGATTCTTAGCTTGATTATGAATTATTATTATTTTACAAGGGTCCTTGCACATTACAAAGAGTAACAATATCATCACACAGACAAAATTGTGATATTTGTATTGTATTTTCTCTCATTATTTTTACATATTTAAGACACTTTCGATGGAATGTTTCCTTTATAACTTGTCCATCATTTATTAAATCTGGAAACGTCCATCATTACTTTATAATATCAGTCTTGTTGCATCATTTATATACACTATTCTTATCCCCTTTATTTATATATAATAAGTTCATTTTTTATTTAATGTACTGAATATATTGGTTTCAAAACTATTGTAAAAAGTGAAACCAATCTATTGGTGAATCTTCTTTCAGATGAATTAACAAAATCCTCTGAAGAAAAACTTTCTAAAAATGAAAACCTTTAGTACTTTACTGGCTACTTCTTGATCATCTTTACCTTTCCAAAAATGAAAACCTTTACTACTTTACTGGCTACTTCTTGATCACCTTTACCTTTCCAAAAATGAAAACCTTTAGTACTTTACTGGCTACTTCTTGATCATCTTTACCTTTCCAAAAATGAAAACCTTTACTACTTTACTGGCTACTTCTTGATCATCTTTACCTTTCCAAAAATGAAAACCTTTACTACTTTACTGGCTACTTCTTGATCATCTTTAACTTTCCAAAAATGAAAACCTTTACTACTTTACTGGCTACTTCTTGATCACCTTTACCTTTCCAAAAATGAAAACCTTTAGTACTTTACTGGCTACTTCTTGATCATCTTTACCTTTCCAAAAATGAAAACCTTTAGTACTTTACTGGCTACTTCTTGATCATCTTTACCTTTCCAAAAATGAAAACCTTTACTACTTTACTGGCTACTTCTTGATCATCTTTAACTTTCCAAAAATGAAAACCTTTACTACTTTACTGGCTACTTCTTGATCACCTTTACCTTTCCAAAAATGAAAACCTTTAGTACTTTACTGGCTACTTCTTGATCATCTTTACCTTTCCAAAAATGAAAACCTTTACTACTTTACTGGCTACTTCTTGATCACCTTTACCTTTCCAAAAATGAAAACCTTTACTACTTTACTGGCTACTTCATCATCTTTAACTTTCCAAAAATGAAAACCTTTACTACTTTACTGGCTACTTCTTGATCATCTATACCTTTCCAAAAATGAAAACCTTTACTACTTTACTGGCTACTTCTTGATCACCTTTACCTTTCCAAAAATGAAAACCTTTAGTACTTTACTGGCTACTTCTTGATCACCTTTACCTTTCCAAAAATGAAAATCTTTAGTACTTTAATGGCTACTACTTGATCATCTTTACCTTTCCAAAAATGAAAACCTTTCTACTTTACTGGCTATTTCTTGATCATCTATACCTTTCCAAAAATGAAAACCTTTACTACTTTACTGGCTACTTCTTGATCATCTTTACCTTTCCAAAAATGAAAACCTTTAGTACTTTACCGGATACTTCTTGATCATATTTTCGATGCCACCTTTGTTCACAAACACTATAAAATATATACGTAGAAAAAAATTGAAAGCACCAACACCAAAGAAACTAAATTATCCAAAAAAATGATACAAGATTAAGGGAATGATTTCTATTAAAAACCACCTTTTTAACCACACAGTAAAAAACGTAAGCAGAGTAATGAGAAACTTGATCATCCTCATTCCTGTTTTCCTGAGGCTAAACCAACTAATTTAGCTTTTCGATCTCGTGAAATTAAAGCTCTCATGATGGTCCTTAATGTTCAGGGAGGTGTAGACCAAAATTATATCTTTTCTTTGTTTTTTATAAAGACTGCACATTTCTTTGCTTCTGAATTATTTGTTACTTTCCGCAAGAAAGCGATTAGGGGTTCTTTTCGCACTTGATGGAGAATTGGTAATGTTACTCCAATATGTAAATGCGTTTGACGTAGGTAAAGTCACGCGGATTACTGCATAATTTCAGTAATTGCCATATTATTCAAAAATTTAGAATGTCTTTCGTCATAACATCTATATAGGTATACTGAACATACCATGTGTTCTCTAATTTGATATTTAGCTTTCGTAAAAGCCTTGGACCACGGGATACCCTCTGTAGCATCTCCAATGCTATACAGAAATCCCTTGATTGTGGTCAAGAGGTTCATATGATTGGCCTTTATTTTAGTACTGCATTCGACCATGTTAATCATGATGACCTTGCTTTCAAACTGAAAACGTTAGGATTGGGTGGGTGTTTTTTATAATAATTATTGAACTTTCAAGCAATTGGTCACATAGAGTTGTTGTTGAGGGGTACCATAGTGAATATAGGAATGTACTACTTGTTGTTCCTCAGGGTAATGTTCTTGGCTCATTACTATATATTATATACAGATAACATGTAATTTGGCCTAGAATAAAAAAGCTCGTTGCATATGCAGATGATGACACTCTCTTTGCAACAATTCCATCTCCTGAATATATTTCTTGGGTTGCTGAATACCTTAACAGAGCTCTAGCTAAAATTGGTGCATGGTGCAAATTATGGGGTATGAAGTTGAACCCTAACAAAACTCAAAGTATGATTGTGGGTAGGTCAAGGATAGTGGCTCCTCAACATCTGCATCTCAGTATTGATAATGTTTCTTCAACTTTGAATGCCTCTTAAAATTTTAGGTGTGATTCTCGACAGCAAATCAACTTTTGAGAAACACATTGGGTCTGTGTCTTCTTCAACTACACAAAAATTGGCTTATAGAGAAAGTCTTTTGAGATTTTCGGTGATTAATCTATTCTGAAGAAGTGTTTTAATTCTTTCATTCTACAGTATTTCAAGTATTGTTCTCCGGTCTGGTCTTCAGCTGCCGAATTTCATATTAATCTGTTGTTCAGGAACTTACAGCCTATGAAATTTCTTATTGCTTGATATAGAATTTATTCTCTCGCAACATCGTTCAATTAGTTCGTTATGCATGGTACACAAGATTTTCATAATTCTGGTCGTCCTTTTCGTAATACTAGGAATGTAGTTTATTCTAATAGTTATGCCTTCTTCATCATAACGCTCAATATTGCACAGTAATCTAAATGTTTTATTCCAGCAGGGACAAATTTCTGGAATGATCTTCCTAATCTGGTAGTTAAACCAGTGGAACTTCAAATATTCAAATTATCAGCATATGTTTTCATGTTAAACAAGCTGACATAAGTCTCTTTTTATAGTTTACTGTATATCTGAAAGATGTTTTAATGGTGTTACTGTTCTTTAAAAAATTGTTTTAATTGTTCATTACTTCTTTTGTAGTTTATTTCCTAATTTTCTTTCCTCATTGGGCTATTTTTCCCAGTACGAGCCCTTAGACATGTAGCATCCTACTTTTCCAAATAGGGTTGTAACTCAGCTAGTAATAAGTATTAATATTATTGCAAATGCAGTGCAATTCTACACCAATTATCATTTTTTAATATCGTCTTCATCTTGATAAAAAGAGTAAAATATATTAGTTACATTGTTTTATATATCAGCATTTAACAGGAATCTAATTATTGAGTGAATACTTTGCAACATGAAAACACCTTAAGATACTACGGTCCCTTTCACACTAGCTGCCTGACGAAGTAGTTGACTGATAGGTAGATTGGATTCATTTAAACTTTACAATTCTATCTGATGTACTCTCAACGCTTGTTCGGCCTTGCATTACGTGTACGACATCCCATTCTCTATTGCCGGTGCCACATAGGCACACACAATTCACGAGCATCTACAGTAACCGATGGCTATCTTCCTGACTGGACCAAGATCTAGTAAAAACTGGTCCAGCACTCCTAAACAGTGATGACGTCATCAGAGCCGAAGCCTTGCTTCCACAACCCTATTCTTTTTCCATGCATTGGTATGATATAAAATATATGCCCTGTTGACGTCACAATTCCCACCACCTAATAATTGTTGGACCTGATTCCTAGTACTTGGACTGGACGTCTGGTTATTTTTTTCACGTATAAACATGGATGAAGATATTGATGTAAATCTAATATCCTTAATAGAGGCTAATTCTTTAATATGGGATTAGCATCTAGAAATTTATAAATGTATTTTATAGGTAGGTAACTTTGAAAAATTTTAAATAGGGTTAACACATGATCATTACTATGAAGGTAAGAAAGTATAAAATCAATAACGAAATTATACATATAAACACATTATATATATCTATATCTATATATATATATATATACATATATATATATATATATATATATATATATATATATATATATATATATATATATGAATATATTATCTATATCTTAATAATACACATAAATTATATATATTTTATATATAATACATGCAACAGCATTTTGTAGATTGGTCACTGTGAGATATCTATCTATCTATCTACCATGACACTTCTACCATTTTTTGAGGTAGCCGACATAATTGATAACAAAAGGGGATTTTTCTTCTCTCCGTTCTTCCCTGCCTGACGAGGAGTTCAACCGAGTTTCGTTGGTACTGCTAGCGGGCCACAGGCCACCCTCCCCAGTTATCTAAGACAATTGAAGCTTTAAATGCTGGATCCCCAACTGCTGTTACGTCAGTGGTCACCAAGTGGAAGCAGCAGGACCTATTGGAACTGCGTCACAATCACTCACCATTCATTAATATTTCTCGCATAATCTTTAGCCTCTTTACATTCATTTTAGCCTTCTATTCTTTGCAATTCCTTTCACTGGCCCCCAGCAATTTACATCCTTCATTCACTCTCTCATGTACATCTGCTTCCAACAACAACAACAACAAACGTTAAGTACTTAAACGGATCTACTTCCTCAGTAACTCTCCATTTAACATGATATTCAATCTAGCACCACCCTCCCTTCTTGTACATCTCATAAACTTACTCTTACCCACATTAACTCTCCTTTTCCTTCTCTCACACACCCTTCCAAACTCTATCACTAATTGGACCAGCTTCTCCTCCAAGTCTCCAACCAATACAGTATCATACACAATCAAGAACTGATTCACCTCCCACTCATGATTATTCTCTTCTATCAGTTTCAACCCTCGATCAACCACTCGAGCATTCATCTCTCTTACAGCTCTATCAACAAAAAATTGAACAACCATGGCGTCATCACACATCCTGTCTCAGCTTCACTCTCACTGGAAACCACTCACTCCCTTCATTTCAGATCCTAACACACACTTTACTGAGTATGAACTTTTAAATTTTTGCACACTGAACTTCAGAAAGTTGAAATACAAAATTACTTATGGATGTTGGGGTTACGCCCTACGAAATACACATAACACTTACCAAATTATTATTATTACTCTATAAGCTAAAACCTTAGCTGGAAAAACAGGATACTATAAAACTAGGGGCTCCATCAGGGAAAAATAGCCCAGTGACAAAAAGAAATAAGGAAATAAATAAAATATATGAGAAATAGTTAACAACTGATAAAATATTTTGAAAATATTAACATCAAAACATAAATTTCATAAATAAACTATAAAAAGACTTATGTCAGCCTGTTAAACATAACATTTGCTGTAAGTTTGAATTTATGAATACTTATGATAGGCCCTTATGACCGAGTAATCAGAAGTTTTATTGTTTTTTTTTTTTCAATTGCAGTCACATAGATATCTTAGATGTTTTGGAATTGCTGCAAAGTTTATCATTGTGTTGGACACTTTTTATTAGAACTGATCATTTTATGAGAAAAGTTTTACCTTTTCCTTCCTGAAATTGAAAAATTGAAAAAAAAAAAATCATAAATGAAAGCTAATTTTGGTTTTCAGATCTCCTTGGCAATCAAATCCAAAAAGAACTACAAAATTACAAGAACTGGAACTAACATAGGAAAAATTACAAAAAAAAAAAGAAAATTACCATCACTATTGTAGGTTACACCAATGGAACTATATTAAATTCGACGCTGGATAAAACCAGTCATTACCTCTGGTAACATTGTATGAACTATGTCAACAATGCTTCAACGACTACTAAAAATTACCCCAGTCACAACTATGATGACTAACACTGAAAATATCAGGGATGAAAATAGAAACTTGCAAACATCACACGAACTACCTCTTGTAGCATGTACTGCCTCTTGTACTATGTACTAACTCTTGTAGCATGTACTAACTCTTGTAGCATGTACTAAATCTTGTAACATGTACATTACTACCACTAATGCTAAAAAACACGAGAGCAACAGAGACCACATTATTATACATCGAAGCTTGAGGTGAATGTCTCTAGAATACAATGTTTCTTATTGTATTTCAAATTGACTTATCTGCTCTATTTTGTAATCCAATCATTAGTAAATAATTCACTTCTCCATCAATTTTAGTTGGATTATCTCTTACTGGATTTGCTCCAGATAAGATTTCAGATGTGATTTATCAACTGTTTTATTCCTCAACAACACTGAATACGATTTATGTCTTGTAATCAATTATATTCACTTTTTCTTAGTCTGATAAACATTAATGTTTATAGCCTTGTTCATATATGTTACTATTTCGAAACTTGGGATATGACAAATATATATTTGTTTTCTCACAAAATTGCAAACAGAAACTTTATATTACTGTAATAATTTTAATGAGAGTTAGAACATCAACGTAGGACATACATTTCTAGGCTTAACCTTCGCCACCTAAGAATTATTTGTTAAAAAATCAATATCCTTGAAAATTAAGGAAAAATTCATTTTTAATGAGTTAGAACATACACGTAAGGCATAAATTTCTAGATATAACCTTACACATCTAAAAGAATATCTTTGAAATAATTAATATCTTGAAAATGAAGGAAAAATCCACCATAAAGTAATATGAATAGAAAAAAAATCAAAAGAACATGAAAATGATTGTAGCTTTATCATTTATTTATTCAATATATGCATTTTAATTACAAGGATCATCCACAGATACTACTACTGCTACTACTACAGGAACTACCACTGCTACTACTACAGGAACTACTACAGGAACTACCACTGCTACTACTACAGGAACAACCACTGGTACTACTACAGGAACTACTACAGGAACTACCACTGGTACTACTACAGGAACTACTACAGGAACTACCACTGCTACTACTACAGGAACTACTACAGGAACTACCACTGGTACTACTACTGGTACTACTACAGGAACTACCACTGATACTACCACTGGTACTACTACAGGAACTACCACAGCTACTACCACTGGTACAACTACAGGAACTACCACTGGTACTACTACAGGAACTACCACAGCTACTACCACTGGTACAACTACAGGAACTACCACTGGTACTACCACTGGTACTACTACAGGAACTACCACAGCTACTACCACTGGTACAACTACAGGAACTACCACTGGTACTACTACAGGAACTACCACTGCTACTACTACAGGAACTACTACAGGAACTACCACTGCTACTACCACTGGTACAACTACAGGAACTACCACTGCTACTACCACTGGTACAACTACAGGAACTACCACTGGTACTACTACAGGAACTACCACTGCTACTACCACTGGTACAAGTACAGATACTACCACTGCTACTACTACAGGAACTACCACTGGTACTACTACAGGAACTACTACTGCTACTACCACTGGTACTACTACAGGAACTACCACTGGAACTACCACTGCTACACGTACAGAGTCTACCACTGCTACTACCACTGCTACACGTACAGAGTCTACCACTGATACAACTACAGGATCTACCACTGTTACTACCACTGGTACTACTGTAGAAATTTTTTAATTCTTTCATTATGCATTGTTTCAAGTATTGTTCTCCTGTCTGGTCTTCAGCTGCCGAATTTCATCTTAATTTGTTGGACAGGAACTTACAGCCTATTAAATTTCTTATTCCTTGATCTAGAATTTATTCACTGGCAGCATCGTTCAATTAGTTCGTTATGCATGGTACACAAGATTTTCATAATTCTGGTCGTCCTTTACATTCAGAACCATCCTTTTCGTAATAATAGGAATGCAGTTTATTCTAATAATTATGCCTTCTCCATCGTAAGGCTCAATATTGCACAGTAATCTAAATGTTTTATTCCAGCAGGGACAAATTTCTGGAATGATCTTCCTAATCTGGTAGTTAAACCAGTGGAACTTCAAATATTCAAATTTGCAGCATATGTTTTTATGTTAAACAGGCTGACATAAGTCCCTTTTTATAGTTTATATATGAAAGATGTTTTAATGGTGTAACTGTTCTTTAAAAAATTGTTTAATTGTTCATTACTTCTTTTGTAGTTTATTTCCTAATTTTCTTTCCTCATTGGGCTATTTTTCCCAGTACGAGCCCTTAGGCATGTTGCATCCTACTTTTCCAAATAGGGTTGTAGCTCAGCTAGTAATAAGTAATAATATTGTTGCAAATGCAGTGCAATTCTACACCAATTATTATTTTTTAATATGGTCTTCATCTTGATAAAAAGAGCAAAATATCAAAAATTTTAAGTAATTTTTATTTTTCCTAACATACTTACCGAGAACTACTTTCTATAGGAGTTACTGGTAATCTCCTCTCTATCGACCAGAGTTTTGCGTATGTTACCCCCCACCCCGCTTCCTAAGTAGACCTACCCCCGGCATTAAGGAATGTGCCCCGAGGGTAGGATCAAGGTAGGTCGCTGTATGGCTGGGTCAGCCTCATCATTAAGTTCTATTGAATTAGCACAATGCTAGCAAGGGAAGAGAGGCACTCGGGGAAGGAAGGGAGGGCCATTACCCGAAAGTAGTTCTCGGTAAGTATGTTAGGAAAAATAAAAATTACTTAAAATTTTTTATTTGTTCCAACACGAATACTTACCTCGAACTACTTTCTATAGGAGACTTACACTTTAGGAGGCGGGAGTGCTATTCTGACCCCCTGACCCGGGACGTGGAGGCCAAGAGGCCTATGGATAACGGGACCTACTAGAAAGCAGATGCGAGGGTAACTACACAAAAATTCACATTAGTGTCTAAGTACTCACTCTTTGAAAAACTTCTTTTGACGTTCCTTCCAGGAGCGTAGTCGTGAAGAATGTGTTATCTTATGGGAACAGTCGGTATTCCCCGAAGGGGCAAGTAAGCAACTGGGTAGGAGGTAGGAAACCACACTTGTGCCTACCGGTCGCTAGTCTTGATCGCGCCTGGGGTTTTACCGTTACACCGCTTGGAGGGCGGAGATGACTGTTCCAAGGGAGAACCCGTCCAAGGATTTTCTTGAGTAGTCCTTGAGGTAATGGGCAGTAAAGGTTGACTGGTTCGACCAAGTACCTGCTCGCAGGATCTGCCCCACTGCCATGTTTTTCTCAAAGGCTAAGGAGGTGCTCAGGCCCCTGATGTCATGAGGCCGGGCAGTGCCTGGCACTGCTATGCCATCTTCCTTGTAGGTTCTGGCGATAACTTGTCTCAACCAGAAGGAAATGGTGTTTTTGGAAACTTGTTTCTTATTAATACCTGTGGAAACGAAGAGGCTCTTGATGCCTGGTCGGAGATGCGCTGTTCTTTCCAGGTATTTCCTAATTGTTCGCACCGGGCATAATTTCAAGTCTTCTGCATTGCCTGTCTTAGGGATGGCAGGAATTGAGAAACCTTCAAACTTCGGGTCCCAGACTGCTGGGTTCTGAGTCTTGGCCACAAAAGAAGGCACGAACTTGAAGGATACTTCTTTCCACCCCTTTGAATGAGAAACGTCGTATGATAGACCATGGATCTCTCCCACTCTCTTAGCGGACGCCAAGACCAGCAAGAAGACGGCCTTGAGGGTGAGATCTCTGTCTACGATATCCTTCAAGGGTTCGAAGGGGGGACGACACAGCATCTTCAGGACCTTGGCTAAGTCCCACTGGGGCACCCTACTCGCCTGTAGGGGGCAAGACTGCTCGAAACTCTTGACAAGCATCGCTATGTGTCTCGAGGCCCCCAGGTCGATGCCCTTCAGAAACACCAGAAAATCTGCTATGTCTGGGACAGAGGCCTTAAGAGGTCTAATGTGCCTCTCAGAGCACCACTTCGTGAAGGAGGCCCATTTTGCCTGGTATACCGCGGCTGACGACTTTCTCAGGTATAGAGACATTCTCTTAGCCGTGGAGGAAGAATATCCTTCCTTCTTCAGGAGCCGCTCGATAGTCTCCAGGCGTGAAGACGAAGGGAGAGTCGGTTATCGTGGAACCTGAGAAAGTGAGGCTGTTGCAGAAGGTCTGACCTGGCGGGCAGAGGCCACGGCGGTTGACTCGCTAGGTCTTTTAGGTCCGCGAACCACTCTCTCTCCGGCCACCAGGGCGCTACCAAAGTCATCTTCAGGTTTCGGGCGGTCCTTACTCTGTTGAGCACTTGTCTTATCAACGTGAAAGGGGGAAAAGCGTACACATCCAGATTGTCCCACTTGTGCTGAAAGGCGTCTTCTAAGGCTGCTTTCGGGTTTGGTACAGGGGAGCAATAGACTGGGAGTTGGGCGTTGAGTTTTGTTGCAAAGAGGTCCATCACCGGGGAACCCCAGCGCTGAATGATGAGCTTGGCTACTTCCGGGAGAAGGGACCATTCTGTCCCTACTATCTGGCCCATTCTGCTGAGGCCGTCGGCCAGAACGTTTTCCCCCCGGGAATGAACCTTGCTAACGTCACCACTTGATTTTCTTCTGCCCAATCTAGAATCTCTATGGTGAGATCGCACAACTCTCTCGATTTCAAGCCTCCCTGTTTCTTTATGTATGCTACTACCGTGGCGTTGTCGCACATCAACGCCACGGTGTTTCCCTTTAGCAGACTTGCGAAGTGTAGGCACGCCTTCTGGACTGCCTTCAACTCCAGGACATTGATGTGGAGTTGCTTCTCCCCTTCCAACCAGGTACCTCGTGCCGTTTCGTCGAGGAGATGGGCTCACCATCCCTGGTTGGAGGCGTCTGTGAACAGAAGTAACTCGGGAGGGCCGGTCCCGAAGGGCATCCCCTTGAGGGAGTTCGACTGGCAATGCCACCATTCCAGGGAGGGTCTCGTGTTTGGAAGGACTGGAATTAGCACCTGTTGTGAGTCCGTCTGGCACCAGAGGTTCTTGAGATTCCATTGGATGGATCTGAGCCTTACCCTCCCCTGGGGAACTAGTTTCTCCAATGAGACCAGGTGGCCTATCAGCCTCTGCCAGTCTTTCGCTCTCCTGGGGTGTTCTGACAGGAACGGCTGAATGATATGCCTGAGGTTTCTTATCCTGTCCTCCGAAGGGAAAACTTTTCCCCGAATGGTGTCTAATGTCATCCCCAAGTAGTTCATTCTGGTGGACGGGGATAGATTTGATTTCTTCGGGTTGATTACAATCCCCAGATCTCTGCAAAACTGGAGGAGACTTCTCCCTTGTTCCTCCAAGAGGACCTTTGAGGACGAAAGGAGCAACCAGTCGTCCAGGTATCTGATAAGGCGGATGCCTCGTTCGTGAGCCCACACTGAGACAGTCATGAAGACTCTCGTGAACACCTGGGGCGCTGTTGACAGACCGAAGCAGAGTCCTGAATTGCAGGATCTGGGAACCCCATTTTACCCGGAGGAACTTCCGACTCGAGCGGTGGATCGGAATTTGGAAGTATGCGTCCTTGAGGTCGACGGTCATCATAAAATCTTTCTCCCTCAAGGACAGCAGGACTGACTTCGGAGTGTCCATTTTGAAGTCCGTCTTCTTGACGAACTTGTTGAGAGCTGACAGATCTATAACCGATCTCCACCCCCTGGTCGCTTTCTCCACCAGGAACAGGCGACTGTAGAAACCTGGTCCTGGGAGAAGAACTTCTTCCATGGTGCCCTTCTCTAACATGGAGGATACCTCCTCTTGAAGGGCGGTCCTCTTTAACGGGTCTTTGGGAGCTAGCCATTCTGTCCGGTTGGCCGGAATAAGAGGGGGTGGTTCCGTTAGGAACGGAAGTCTGTAGCCCTCCTTTAGTACGGACACTGTCCAAGGCTCTGCCCCTTGAGCCTTCCATGCTTGCCAATGTCGTCTGAGGCATCCCCTAACCCGAGGCTTGGGCGGGGATAGGGGGCCTCCCACTCTATCTCCTTCTAGAGGGGCGGCCTGATCGGCCTCTCCTAGAAGCGGAGTAACCCGACCTGAAGGAGCTTGAGGGCGCTGGAGCTCCCCTGCGGGGGGGGGGCTGAGGCGTTGCGGACCAGGAGTAAGAGGGGGCCTCTCTCCTCGTAGTGCTGGTAGAGGGTTGGGGCGTCGCGGCGCTATCCGAGACGGACCTCTTGTAGGGCGGTCTCCTAGAAGTCGTCGGTCTGGGGACGTTAGCCTCCTTCTTTTTCGAGACCTTCTCCATTATGGCTTCTAGTTCCTTCAGAGAAAACAAAGACTCTCCCCACAGGGGTAGGCTGCGAATGGCTCGCGCCTCCCTGTCTGGTACCTTACGAGACACCTTTGTTAGAACAGTGTCTCGCTTACGGAGAACCCAGTTAGCTGTTAAAGCGAGAGACTGATATGTCAGAAACTTAAGGGTTTTACCCCCGGAGGTAATGAAGTCCCTCAGTAGGCCCTGCTGGTCAGGGTCCTCGGGGTCGAAGGAGGCTTGTACACCCACCAGTCCAGCCAAGAGGAGACGTTTACTAAGTCCCGCGACATTTCCTCCATCATGGAGGCTTCTGCTGGCGAGAAACAGACTGGGGCCGAAGAGGCTCTACCGTCTGAGACGCCTTGACTAAGGATGTCTACAGCTGACTCCACCTTACAGGGGCCTGGGCGTCGTCCCGCTGGCACACAGACTTTGCCTTGGGTTCTGAGGCCCTGGAGCAATTTCGAGGACCTCTGGGTTTTGGGGGCCTCGGCATTGCTGGCCACTACCTTGTCGACATACTCCTGCCCTAGGACTAGATTTCGGGCTAGAGGAAGTGCTAGGGACATCTTAGGTTGGGAGGGAGTCTGCAAGATCCTCAAAAGGCTTGACCTCCAGGAATCTTCATCCGTAGCCGCAAGTTCTGCTATTTCGTGGTGCCTTCTGATAAGGCTAACCACTCTCCTATAGGCGGAGTCCTCCGTCGGGGAACCCTCCCTTCCGTCAGCCGAGGTCTCGGCTTGGGGCCGGGGAGCTGGGTTACCGGGCACGCCGACTGGACGTCTAGCCCTTGGGGCCAGGGGCGCCGTCCTGCCGAGGTACTGGATTTCATCTGCGGGGACGTCCACACCAGGGGCCTGGGTTAACGCAGGCATCGCTGGTTCAGCGGGGACTCTCGTCCGCCCAAGGGCTCTGGGTGCCAAGGACGCAGTTCACGTGGGCTGACCCGACAGCGGGAACCGTTCCTCCCGACCCGAAGGCCGCACCATCTGGGCTGATTCGGCCAGGCAGCCCGACAAGAAGCGCGTTTCCCCCCGCTGGGCGGGGTGAACCGGAGGCTTCGAGGACTTATGCCTACCTGTAGAGTCCTTCCTACGGCTTGATCCCGAGGAGCCGGGTCACCGGGCACTCCCCACTGGGCGCTTCGGATCTGGAATACCAGGCACTCCCTTGCGGTGGTACCGGTCTTCCCCGGCGGGAGCCTCCGCACCAGGTTCGGGGGTCAGAACCGGCATCGCCGTGCCGTCGAGGACTACCGTTCGTGTATTCTCTCTGGGGAACGAGGACGCGGATCCCCGTGGGCTGACCCGACAGAGGGAACCGTTCCTTTAAGTCCGAGGGCCGAACCAGCTGTGCTGATTCGGCCAGGCTGCCCGTAAAGAAGCACGGTTCCACCCGCTGGCGGGGTGAACCGGAAGCTTCAAGGCCTTACGCCTGCCTGAAGAGGCCTTCTCGCATTTCTCCCTGCGAGGGTTATATCTACGTCTGGAGGATGGCCTTCGTGGCGAGAAAAACCCTGGGCTGCCAGTCCGGGGAACGCTGCAATACAGACTTGGGAGGCTCCTTCTCGGCGACGCCCTCGGCTGCAGAAGTGACTGAAAATACGCCAAAGAGACTGGAGAAGAATAAGGGACATTTTCCCCCACATGGGGTCATCAGAGGAGACGTGGCCTGCTTGCACCAGGACTCCGTCTCCCAACACACTCCCGAAAGTAGTACTTACCTCGAACTACTTTCTAGGAGTTACCTTCCCCACAACAGACCAACCTCGTCTCCTACTCTGGGTAGGGGAGGGTGGTAGGGAAGCTCTGTCAGACGAAACGCCCGGCGAAGCAAGGGGGGAAAGGGGCGCTAGTCTTCTTAGGCGACCCCTTCGTCGCCTACTTCTTCTTGGTGCTATAACGCACCCACTCAAACTCCTGGGGAAGAGCAATGGGCACTTCCCCGCAACTGACTTACCTCGTCACCTACTCTGGGTAGGGGAAGATGGCTGTATAAGAAGCTCTATTCGACGAGGCATCGGGAGGTAAGTGGCGAGGAGAGGCTCGTCTTCCTATGAGCCTCTTGAATGTATTCTTCCTCTTGGTGCCGAAGTGCACCCACTGCACTACGTTCCAGGACTAGTAGTCCTGACACGTGGCTGTAGGAGAACATAAGCTGCCCCTACACGGCGAACACAGAGGATAAGGGGAGGAAGGATGATTTATTGTAAAATTGTTCCCTTCAGTTATTAATTCCTTGAAGGGAATCAAGGAATCCACTGGGTAAGCACAAGGGTGGAAGGTGAACCCACAGGAACACCCGGGAAAAGTACACTGGAAAACGCAAGTTGCCACGCTGGGAACACGTGGGACACTAGAACGCACACAAAGGATCGACAGAGAAAGAGAGCGAGGTGTGTACACCGCGCGACCAGAGAACTTAATGATGAGGCTGACCCAGCCATACAGCTACCTACCTTGATCCTACCCTCGGGGCACATTCCTTAATGCCGGGGGTAGGTCTACTTAGAAAGCGGGGTGGGGGGTAACATACGCAAAACTCTGGTCGATAGAGAGGAGATTACCAGTAACTCCTATAGAAAGTAGTTCGAGGTAAGTATTCGCGTTGGAACAAATATTAGTTACATTGTTTTATATATCAGCATTTAACAGGAATCTAATTATTGAGTGAATACTTTGCAACATGAAAACACCTTAAGATACTATGGTCCCTTTCACACTAGCTGCCTGACGAAGGTTTTATCTGAGGCACTCTCAACCCTTGTTCGGCCTTGCATTAGCTCTACGACATCCCACTCTCTATTGCTGGTGCCACAGAGGCACACACTATTCACGAGCATCTACAGTAACCCGTGGCTATCTTTATGATTGGACCAAGATCTAGTAAAAACTGGTCCAGCACTCCCAAACAGAGATGACGTCATCAGAGCTCAAGCCTGGCTTCCAAAACCCTATTTTTTTTCCATGAACCGGTTTAATATAAAACATATGCCCCATTGACGTCAAATTTCCCACCACCTAATAATTGTTGGACCTGATTCCTAGTACTTGGACTGGACGTCTGGTTATTTTTTTCACATATAAACATGGATGAAGATATTGATGTAAATCTAATATCCTTAATAAAGGCTAATTCTTTAATATGGGATTAGCATCTAGAAATTTATAAATGTATTTTATAGGTAACTTGGAGGTAGTAGGTTGGCCTGGGCACCAGCCGCCCGTTGGGATACTACCGCTAAAGAGTTATGGGGTTCTTTGACTGGCCACACCGTACTACATAGGACCGTTCTCTCTGGTTACGGTTCTTTCCCTTTGCCTACACAGACGCCGAATAGTCTGGCCTATTCTTTACAGATTCTCCTCTGTCCTCATACACCTGACAACACTATGGTTACCAAACGATTCTTCTTCACCCAAGGGGTTAACTACTGCACTGTAATTGTTCAGTGGCTACTTTCCTCTTGGTAAGGGTACAAGACACTCTTTAGCTATGGTAAGCAGCTCTTCTAGGAGAAGAACACTCCAAAATCAAACCATTGTTCTCTAGTCTTGGGTAGTGCCATAACCTCTGTACCATGGTCTTACACTGCTTTGGGTTAGAGTTCTCTTGCTTGAGGGTACACTCGAACACACTTCTCTATCTGGTTTCTCTTCCTCTTGTTTTGTTGAAGATTTTATAATTTAAATAGGAAATATTTATTTTATTATTGTTACTATTCTTAAAATATTTTATTTTTCCTTATTTCCTTTCCTCACTGGGTTATTTTCCCTGTTGGGGCCCCTGGGCTCATAGCATCGTGCTTTTCCAACTAGGGTTTTAGCTTAGCATTTAATAATAATAATAATAATAATAATAATAATAATAATAATAATAATAATAATAATAATGATAATAATAATAATAATAATAACTTTGAAAGATTTTATATACGGTTAACATATGATCATTACTATAAGAAAAAGAAAGTATTAAATCAATAAAGAAATTATACATATAAACGCATTATATGTATTTAATATAAATATATATATATATATATATATATATATATATATATATATATGAATATATTATCTATATTATAATAATACACATAAATTATGTATATCTTATATATAATACATACAACAGCAATTTGTAGGTTGGTCACTGAGAGATATCTATCTATCTATCTACCATGGCACTTCCACCAATTTTTGGGGTAGCCGTCATAAATGATAACATAAGGGGATTTTTATTCTCTTTGTTCTTCCCTGCCTGACGAGGAGTTCAACCGAGTTTGGTTGGTACTGCTTTCCTCTTGTACTTCTCCTATCAACACATGCATTCATCGCCTTCTTCAGCAGATGCCTATTTCCGTTCTCTCTACGTGGCCAAACCACCTCAACATATTCATACCCCTTCTAGCTGCTAATTCCTTCCTTGCACTTGTTCTCATGCTCGCTAGTGCATTCTTAACTCTAATCGAGATACACCAGTCATACTCCTTAGACACTTCATCTTGAACACTTTCAATTTCTGTCTCTTCGTCACTTTCACCCGTCACCAGTACGATCCATAGATCACAGTTGTTACTTTTATCTACCACACTACGATCCATAGATCAGAGTTGTTACAATCACTCTCTCATACAAATTTTCTTTACATTCATTTTAGCCTTCTATTCTTTGCCATTCCTTTCACTGGCCCCCAACACTTTACATCCTTCATTCACTCTCTCATGTACATCTGCTCCCACTCCACCATTTTCAGCAACAACAGACGCTAAGTAATTAAAATGATCTACTTCCTCAAGTAACTCTCTATTTAACATGACATTCAATCTAGCACCACCCTCCCTTCTTGTGCATCTCATAAACTTACTCTTACCCATATTAATTCTCATCTTCCTTCTCTCACACACCCTTCCAAACTCAATCACTAATTAGACCAGCTTCTCCTCCAAGTCTCCAACCAATACAGTATCATACGCAATCAAGAACTGATTCACCTCCACTCATGATTATTGTCTTCTATCAGTTTCAACCCTCAATCAACCACTCGAGCATTCATCTCTCTTACAACTCTATCAACAACAAAAATGAACAACCATGGCATCATCACACATCCCTGTCTCAGCCCCACTCTCGCTGGAAACCACTCACTCACTTCATTTCCTATCCTAACACACACTTTACCAAGTATAAACTCTTAAATTTTTGCACACTGAAGTTCAGAAAGTTGAAATACAAAATTCCTTATGAGTGTTGGGGTTACGCCCTACAAAATACACATACCACTTACCAAATTATTATTATTACTCTATAAGCTAAAACCTTAGCTGGAAAAGAAGGATGCCATAAGACCAGGGGCTCCATCAGGGAAAAATATCCCAATAACAAAAAGAAATAAGGAAAAAATAAACCATATGAGATATATTTAACAATTGATAAAATACTTTAAAAATATTAACAACAAAATATAAAAGTCATATTAAACTATGAAAAGATTAATATCAGCCTGTTCAACATAAGAACATTTGCTGTAAGTTTGAACTTATGAATAAGTAAGATATGCCATTGTGACCGAAATCATAAGTTTTATTCTCCCTTTTTCCATTTGCAATCACATAGATATCTTAGATGTTTGGGAATTGCTGCAAAGTTTATCATTATTTTGGACACTTTTTATTAGAACTGATCATTTTATGAGAAATGTTTTACCTTTTCCTTCCTGATATTGATTTTTTTTTTTTTTAAATCATGAATAAAAGCTAGATTTGGTTTTCAATTCTCCTTGGCAATCAAATCCAAAAAGAACTACACAATTACAAGAACTGGAACTAGCATAGGAAACAATTATAAAAAAATTACCAACACTATGGTAGGTTACACCAATGGAAATATATTAAATTCGACGCTGGATAAAACCAGTCATTACCTCTGGTAACATTGTATGAACTATGTCAACAATGCTTCAACGACTACTAAAAATTACCCCAGTCACAACTATGATGACTAACACTGAAAATATCAGGGAAAAAAATAGAAACTTGCAAACATCACACGAACTACCTCTTGTAGCATGTACTGCCTCTTGTAGTATGTACTAAATCTTGTAGCATGTACTAAATCTTGTAACATGCACTATTATTGTAACATGTACATTACTACCACTAATGCTAAAAAACACCACAGCAACAGGGACCACATTATTATACGTCTAAGCTGAGGTGAATGTGTCAAGAATACAATGTTTCTTATTGTATTTCAAATTGACTTATCTGCCCTATTTTGTAATCCAATCATTTGTAAATGATTCATTTCTCCATCAATTTTAGTTGGATTATCTCTTACTGGATTTGATCCAGATAAGATTTTAGATGTGGTTCATCAACTGTTTTATTCCTCAACAAGACTGAATACGATTTATGTCTCGTAATCAATTATATTCACTTTTAATTAGCCTTGTTCATATATGTTACCGTTTCGAAACTTGGGATATGACAAATATACATTTGTTTTCTAACAAAATTGAAAACAGAAACTTTATATTACTGTAATGATTTTAACGAGAGTTAGAACATCCTCGTAGGACATACATTTCTAAATTTAACCTTCGCCATCTACGAATTATCTTTAAAAAATCAATATCCTTGAAAATTAAGGAAAAAATAATCTTTAATGAGAGTTGGAACATACACGTAGGGCATACATTTCTCGATATAACCTTACATATCTAAAAAAAATCTTTAAAAAAATAATATCTTGAAAATTAAGAAAAAATCCACCATTAAGAAAAACGAATAAAGAAAAAATTTAAAAAAAGATGAAAATGATTGTATCCTTAACATTTAATTATTCAATATATGCATTTTAATTACAATGACCAACCACAGATACTACATCTGCTACTACTACAGGAACTACTACAGGAACTACCACTGGTAGTACTACTGAAACTACTACTGCTACTACTACAGGAACTACTACAGGAACTACCACTGGTACTACTACTGAAACTACTACTGCTACTACTACAGGAACTACTACAGGAACTACTACAGGAACTACATCTGGTACTACTACAGGAACTACAACTGCTACTACCACTGGTACTACTACAGGAACTACAACTGCTACTACCACTGGTACTACTACAGGAACTACCACTGATACTACTACTGGAACTACTACTGGTACTACTACAGGATCTACCACTGGCACTACTACAGGAACTACCACTGCTACTACCACTGGTACTACTACAGGAACTACCACTGATACTACTACTGGAACTACTACTGGTACTACTACAGGATCTACCACGGGCACTACTACAGGAACTACGACTGCTACTACCACTGGTACTATTACAGGAACTACTACTGGTACAACCACTGGTACAACTACGGGAACTACCACTGCTACTACTACTGGAACTACCACAGCTACTACCACTGGTACTACTACAGGAACTACCACTGCTACTACCACTGGTACTACTACAGGAACTACCACTGCTACTACCACTGGTACTACTACAGGAACTACTACTGGTACAACCACTGGTACAACTACGGGATCTACCACTGCTACTACTACAGGAACTACCACCGCTACCACTGCTGGAACTACCACAGCTACTACCACTGGTACTACTACAGGAACTACAACTGCTACTACAACTGGTACTACTACAGGAACTACCACTGCTACTACCACCGCTACTACTACTGGAACTACCACAGCTACTACCACTGGTACTACTACAGAAACTACTACTGCTACTACCACTGGTACTACTACAGGAACAACCACTGCTACTACCACTGGTACAACTACAGGAACTACCACTGGTACAACTACGGGAACTACCACTGGTACTACTACAGGAACTACCACTGCTACTACCACTGGTACTACTACAGGAACTACTACTGGTACAACCACTGGTACAACTACGGGAACTACCACTGCTACTACTACAGGAACTACCACAGCTACTACCACTGGTACTACTACAGGAACTACTACTGCTACTACCACTGGTACTACTACAGGAACAACCACTGCTACTACCACTGGTACAACTACAGGAACTACCACTGGTACCACTACAGGAACTACCACTGGTACAACTACGGGAACTACCACTGCTACTACCACTGGTACTACTACAGGAACTACCACTGCTACTACCACTGGTACTACTACAGGAACTACCACTGCTACTACCACTGGTACTACTACAGGTACTACAACTGCTACTACCACTGGTACAACTACGGGAACTACCACTGCTACTACCACTGGTACAACTGCAGGAATTACCACTGGTACAACTACAGGAACTACCACTGGTACAACTACGGGAACTACCACTGCTACTACCACTGGTACTACTACAGGAACTACCACTGCTACTACCACTGGTACTACTACAGGAACTACCACTGGTACAACTACAGGAACTACCACTGGTACAACTACGGGAACTACCACTGCTACTACCACTGGTACTACTACAGGAACTACCACTGGTACAACTACAGGAACTACCACTGGCACAACTACGGGAACTACCACTGCTACTACCACTGGTACTACTACAGGAAGTACCACTGCTACTACCACTGGTACAACTACAGGAACTACCACTGGTACAACTACAGGAACTACGACTGGTACAACTACGGGAACTACCACTGCTACTACCACTGGTACAACTACGGGAACTACCACTGGTACAACTACAGGAACTACCACTGGCACAACTACGGGAACTACCACTGGTACTACCACTGGTACTACTACAGGAACTACAACTGCTACTACCACTGGTACAACTACAGGAACTACCACTGCTACAACTACAGGAACTACCACTGCTACTACTACAGGAACTACCACTGCTACTACTACAGGAACTACAACTGCTACTACCACTGGTACTACTACAGGAACTACTACTGCTACTACCACTGGTACTACTACAGGAACTACCACAGCTACTACCACTGGTACTACTACAGGAACTACCACTGCTACTACTACAGGAACTACCACTGCTACTACCACTGGTACAGGTACAGATACTACCACTGCTACTACTACAGGAACTACCACTGCTACTACTACTGGAACTACCACTGCTACTACTACAGGTACTACATCTATCGCTTAATCTACGCCCAGGTTTGACTGCAGGAAATATCATCGGCACAACTTCAACCGTTTCCAAATGCATGTCAATAAATCATTGTTTCACTGCAGTTTCTGCTGATTCTAATTTCTGATTAAGAATCAGTTCAGTTTAAATGAGCAAACCTTCCTACTATTCCGATCCTGCTTGACTACTGACTTATTAATAACCCTTTTACCCCCAAAGGACGTACTGGTACGTTTCACAAAAGCCATCCCTTTACCCCCATGGATTAATAACATGACCTTTTTCTTTAAAAAAAAAAACATTTTTTGGGGGGACATTGTTTGCATATAAAACCAAAGTTAACACTGGCATGAAATTCACTTTTTGATGTTATGTAGAGAATATATCAAAAACGAAATTACCTATCATACTTTCAGTCAGGATGTCATATAACTCATGATCAATCAATCAATCAATCAATCATGCTTACAGAATAGATGGCAGAATGTTTCCTTTAATTGAAGTAATATATTTCTACCTTTTTTTCTAAAGCATAATTACTGTTGGATTCTTTGCTTGATTAAGAATTATTATTATTTTACAAGTGTCCTTGAATATCACAAAGAGTAAAAATATCATCACTACTTACTACTTTACTGGCTACTTCTTGATCATCTTAACCTATCCAAAAATGAAAACCTTTAGTACTTTTCTGGTTACTTCTTGATCATCTTAACCTTTCCAAAAATGAAAACCTTTAGTACTTTTCTGGTTACTTGATTATCTTTTCGATGCCACCTTTGTTCACAAAAAACTATAAAATATATGCGTGGAAAAAATTTAAAAGTATCAACACCAAAGAAAATAATTATCTAAAAAAAAATCAAAATTAAGGGAATAACTTCTATTAAAAACCACCTTTCCAACCACACAGTAAAAAACATAAGCAGAATAATGAGAAACTTGATCATACTCATTCCTGGTTTCCTGAGGCTAAACCGACTAATTTAGCTTTTCGATTTCGTGAAATTAAAGCTCTCATGATGGTCCTTAATGTTCAGGGAGGTGTAGACCAAAATGATATTTTTTCTTTGTTTTTTTATAAAGACTGCACATTTCTTTGTTTCTGAATCATTTGTTACTTTCCGCAAGTAAGCGAAAAGGGGTTCTATTGGCACTTCATGAAAAATTGGTAATGTTACTCCATTAAGTAAAATCATTTGATGTAGGTAAAGTCACGCTGATTACTGCATAATACCAGTAAAATTTTAGAATGTCTTTTATCATAACATCTAAATAGGTATACTGAACATACCATGTGTTCTCTAGATCGATATTTAGCTTTCGTAAAAGCCCTGAAGCACGGGATACCCTCCAATGCTATGCAGAAATCCCTTGATTGTGGTCAGGAAGTTCAAATAATTAGCCTTTATTTAGCACTCCATTTAATCATGTTAATCGTGATGCCCTTGCTTTCAAATTCAAAACATTAGGATTGGGTGGGTCTTTTTTATCATAATTATTGAACTTTTCAGTAATTGGTCACATAGAGTTGTTGTTGATGGATACCATAGTCAATATAGGAATGTACTACCTGTTTTTCCTGAGGGTAGTGTTCTTGGCCCATTACTATATACACATGATATGTAGTTTGGCCCAGTAAACAAGCTCGATACATATGCAGATGATGATACTCTCTTTGCAACAATTCCATCTCCTGAATGTAGATCTGGGGTTGCTGAAACCTTAATAGAGCTCTAGCTAAAATTGGTGCATGGTGCAAATTATTGGGTATAAAGTTGAATCCTAACAAAACTCTAAGTATGATTGTAAGTAGGTCAAGGATAGTGGCTCCTCAACATCCGCATCTCAGTATTGATAATGTTTCTTTAACTTTGAATGCGTCCTAAAATTTTAGATGTGATTCTCAACAGCAAATTAACCTTCGAGAAACACATTAGGTCTGCGTCTTCTTCAATTGCACAAAAAATGGCTTCTAGACAAAGTATTTTAAGATTTTCGGTGTTCAATCTATTCTGAAGAAGTGTTTTAATTCTATCATTCTGCAGTGTTTCAAGTATTGTTCTCCTGTCTGGTCTTCAGCTGCCGAATTTCATCTTAATTTGTTGGACAGGAACATACAGCCTATGAAATTTCTTATTGCTTGATATAGATTTTAATATCTGGTAGCATCATTCAATTAGTTTGTTATGCATGGTACACAAGATTTTCATAATTCTGGTCGTCCTTTACATTCAGAACCATCCTTTTCGTAATACTAGGAATGCAGTTTATTCTAATAGTTAGGCCTTATCCATCATAAGCCTTAATATTGCGCAGTAATCTAAATATTTTATTCTAGCAAGGACAAATTTCTGGAATGATCTTCCTAATCTGGTAGCTAAACCAGTGGAACTTCAACAGTTCAGATTATCAGCAAATATTTTTATGATGAACAGGCTCACATAAGTCTCTCTTTATAGTTTATATATGAAAGATATTTTAATGGTGTTACTGTTCTTAAAAAATTGTTGTAATTGTTCATTACTTCTTTTGTAGTTTATTTCCTAATTTTCTTTCCTCGTTGGGCTATTTTTCCCAGTACGAGCCCTTAGGCATGTAGCATCCTACTTTTCCAAAAAGGGTTGTAGGTCCGCTAGTGATAAGTAATAATATTGTAGCAAATGCGGTGCTATTCTACACCCATTATTATATTTTTTAATATGGTCTTCATCTTGATAAAAAGAGCAAAATATATTAGTTACATTGTTTTATATATAAGTATTTAACAGGAATCTAATTATTGAGTGAATACTTTGCAACATGAAAACACCTTAAGATACTACGGTCCCTTTCACACTAGCTGCCTGACGAAGTAGTCGACTGATAGGTAGAATGGATTCATTTACATCTTTACGGTTTTATCTGAGGCACTCTCGACCCTTGTTCGGCCTTGCATTACGTGTACGACATCCCACTCTCTATTGCCGGTGCCACAAAAGCACACAATATTTACGAGCATCTACAGTAACCGATGGCTATCTTCATGATTGGACCAAGATCTAGTAAAAACTGGTTCAGCACTCACAAACAGAGATGACGTCATCAGAGCTCAAGCCTGGCTTCCAAAACCCTATTCTTTTTCCATGAACCGGTTTAATATAAAACATATGCCCCATTGACGTCACATTTCCCACCAGCTAATAATTGTTGGACCTGATTCCTAGTACTTGGACTGGACGTCTGGTTATTTTTTTCACGTATAAACATGGATGAAGATATTGATGTAAATCTAAAATCCTTAATAGAGGCTAATTCTTTAATATGGGATTAGCATCTAGAAATTTATAAATGTACTTTACAGGTAGGTAACTTTGAAAAATTTTAAATAGGGTTAACACATGATCATTACTATAAAGGTAAGAAAGTATAAAATCAATAAAGAAATGATACATATAAACACATTATATATATATATATCTATATCTATCTATCTATCTATCTATCTATCTATCTATATATATATATATATATATATATATGAATATATTATCTATATCTTAATTAATAATACACATAAATTATATATTTTTTATATATAATACATACAACAGCATTTTGTAGATTGGTCACTGTGAGATATCTATCTATCTATCTACCATGACACTTCTACCATTTTTTGAGGTAGCCGACATAATTGATAACAAAAGGGGATTTTTCTTCTCTCCGTTCTTCCCTGCCTGACGAGGAGTTCAACCGAGTTTCGTTGGTACTGCTACCGGGCCACAGGCCACCCTCCCCAGTTATCTAAGACAATTGAAGCTTTAAATGCTGGATCCCCTACTGCAGTTACGTCAGTGGTCACCAAGTGGAAGCAGCAGGACCTATTGCAACTGTGTCACAATCACTCACCATTCATTAATATTTCTCGCATAATCTTTAGCCTCTTTACATTCATTTTAGCCTTCTATTCTTTGCAATTCCTTTCACTGGCCCCCAGCATTTTACATCCTTCATTCACTCTCTCATGTACATCTGCTTCCACTTCACCATCTGCAACAACAACAGACGTTAAGTACTTAAACGGATCTACTTCCTCAGTAACTCTCCATTTAACATGATATTCAATCTAGCACCAACTTCCTCCTCGTGCATATCATAAAGTTACTCTTACCCACATTAACTCTCATCTCCCTTCTCTCACACACCCTTCCAAACTCAATCACTAATTGGACCAGCTTCTCCTCCAAGTCTCCAACCAATACGGCATTCATCTCTCTTACAGCTCTATCAACAAAAAAATTGAACAACCATGGCGTCATCACACATCCCTGTCTCAGCCCCACTCTCACTGGAAACCACTCACTCACTTCATTTCCTATCCTAACACACACTTTACTGTGTATAAACTTTTCAATTTTTGCACACTGAAGTTCATAAAGTTGAAATACAAAATTACTTATGGATGTTGGGGTTACGCCCTACAAAATACACATACCACTTACCAAATTATTATTATTACTCTATAAGCTACAACCTTAGCTGGAAAAGAAGGATGCCATAAGACCAGGGGCTCCATCAGGGAAAAATATCCCAATAACAAAAAGAAATAAGGAAAAAATAAACCATATGAGATATATTTAACAATTGATAAAATACTTTAAAAATATCAACAACAAAATATAAAAGTCATATTAAACTATGAAAAGATTAATATCAGCCTGTTCAACATAAGAACATTTGCTGTAAGTTTGAACTTATGAATAAGTAAGATATGCCATTGTGACCGAAATCATAAGTTATATTCTCCCTTTTTCCATTTGCAATCACATAGATATCTTAGATGTTTGGGAATTACTGCAAAGTTTATCATTATTTTGGACACTTTTTATTAGAACTGATCATTTTATGAGAAATGTTTTACCTTTTCCTTCCTGATATTGAATTTTTTTTTTTTTTAAATCATGAATAAAAGCTAGATTTGGTTTTCAATTCTCCTTGGCAATCAAATCCAAAAAGAACTACACAATTACAAGAACTGGAACTAGCATAGGAACAATTATAAAAAAATTACCAATACTATGGTAGGCTACACCAATGGAACTATATTAAATTCGACGCTGGATAAAACCAGTCATTACCTCTGGTAACATTGTATGAACTATGTCAACAATGCTTCAACGACTACTAAAAATTACCCCAGTCACAACTAGGATGACTAACACTGAAAATATCAGGGAAAAAAATAGAAACTTGCAAACATCACACGAACTACCTCTTGTAGCATGTACTGCCTCTTGTAGTATGTACTAAATCTTGTAGCATGTACTAAATCTTGTAACATGTACATTACTACCACTAATGCTAAAAAACACCAGAGCAACACAGACCACATTATTATACATCAAAGCTTGAGGTGAATGTCTCTTGAATACAATGTTTCTTATTGTATTTCAAATTGACTTATCTGCCCTATTTTTAATCCAATCTTTTGTAAATGATTCATTTCTCCATCAATTTTAGTTGGATTATCTCTTACTGGATTTGCTCCAGATACCATTTTTGATGTGATTTATCAACTGTTTTATTCCTCAACAACACTGAATACGATTTATGTCTTGTAATCAATTATATTCACTATTTCTTAGTCTGATAAACATTAATGTTTATAGCCTTGTTCATATATGTTACTATTTCGAAACTTGGGATATGACAAATATATATTTGTTTTCTCACAAAATTGCAAACAGAAACTTTATATTACTGTAATAATTTTAATAAGAGTTAGAACATCCACTTAGGACATACATTTCTAGGCTTAACCTTCGCCATCTAAGAATTATTTGTTAAAAAATCAATATCCTTGAAAATTAAGGAAAAATTCATTTTTAATGAGAGTTAGAACATACACGTATGGCATAAATTTCTAGATATAACCTTACACATCTAAAAGAATATCTTTGAAATAATTAATATCTTGAAAATGAAGGAAAAATCCACCATAAAGTAATATGAATAGAAAAAAAATCAAAAGAACATGAAAATTATTGTAGCTTTATCATTTATTTATTCAATATATGCATTTTAATTACAAGGATCATCCAGAGATACTAATACTGCTACTACTACAGGAACTACCACTGGTACTACTACAGGAACTACTACAGGAACTACCACTGGTACTACTACTGGTACTACTACAGGAACTACCACTGCTACTACTACAGGAACTACCACTGGTACTACTACAGGAACTACTACAGGAACTACCACTGGTACAACTACAGGAAATACCACTGGTACTACCACTGGTACTACTACAGGAACTACCACTGCTACTACCACTGGTACTACTACAGGAACTACCACAGCTACTACCACTGGTACAACTACAGGAACTACCACTGGTACTACTACAGGAACTACCACTGCTACTACTACGGGAACTACCACTGCTACTACCACTGGTACAACTACAGGAACTACCACTGCTACTACCACTGGAACTACTACAGAAACTACCACTGGTACTACTACAGGAACTACTACAGGAACTACCACTGGTACAACTACAGGAACTACCACTGGTACTAGCACTGGTACTACTACAGGAACTACCACTGCTACTACCACTGGAACTACTACAGGAACTACCACTGGTACTACTACAGGAACTACTACAGGAACTACCACTGGTACAACTACAGGAACTACCACTGCTACTACCACTGGAACTACTACAGGAACTACCACTGGTACTACTACAGGAACTACTACAGGAACTACCACTGGTACTACTACAGGAACTACCACTGATACTACCACTGGTACTACTACAGGAACTACCACTGGTACAACTACAGGAACTACCACTGGTACTACCACTGGTACAACTACAGGAACTACCACTGATACTACCACTGGTACTACTACAGGAACTACCACAGCTACTACCACTGGTACAACTACAGGAACTACCACTGGTACTACCACTGGTACTACTACAGGAACTACCACTGATACTACCACTGGTACTACTACAGGAACTACCACAGCTACTACCACTGGTACAACTACAGGAACTACCACTGGTACTACCACTGGTACTACTACAGGAACTACCACAGCTACTACCACTGGTACAACTACAGGAACTACAACTGGTACTACTACAGGAACTACCACTGCTACTACTACGGGAACTACCACTGCTACTACCACTGGTACAACTACAGGAACTACCACTGGTACTACCACTGGTACTACTACAGGAACTACCACAGCTACTACCACTGGTACAACTACAGGGACTACCACTGGTACAACTACAGGAACTACCACTGCTACGACTACAGGAACTACCACTGCTACTACCACTGGTACTACTACAGGAACTACCACTGCTACTACCACTGGTACAACTACAGGAACTACCACTGGTACTACTACAGGAACTACCACTGCTACTACTACAGGAACTACCACTGCTACTACCACTGGTACAACTACAGGAACTACCACTGCTACTACCACTGGTACTACTACAGGAACTACCACTGCTACAACTACAGGAACTACCACTGGTACAACTACAGGAACTACCACTGCTACTACTACAGGAACTACAACTGCTACTACCACTGGTACTACTACAGGAACTACCACTGCTACTACCACTGGTACAACTACAGGAACTACCACTGCTACTACTACAGGAACTACAACTGCTACTACCACTGGTACTACTACAGGAACTACCACTGCTACTACCACTGGTACAACTACAGCAACTACAACTGCTACTACCACTGGTACAACTACAGGAACTACCACTGCTACTACCACTGGTACAACTACAGGAACTACAACTGCTACTACCACTGGTACTACTACAGGAACTACCACTGCTACTACTACAGGAACTACCACTGCTACTACCACTGGTACAACTACAGGAACTACAACTGCTACTACCACTGGTACAACTACAGGAACTACCACTGCTACTACCACTGGTACAACTACAGGAACTACCACTGCTACTACCACTGGTACTACTACAGGAACTACCACTGCTACTACTACAGGAACTACTACAGGAACTACCACTGCTACTACTACAGGAACTACAACTGCTACTACCACTAGTACTACTACAGGAACTACTACCGCTACTACCACTGGTACTACTACAGGAACTACCACTGGTACTACTACAGGAACTACCACAGCTACTACCACTGGTACTACTACAGGAACTACCACTGCTACTACTACAGGAACTACCACTGCTACTACCACTGGTACAACTACAGATACTACCACTGCTACTACTACAGGAACTACCACTGCTACTACTACTGGAACTACCACTGCTACTACTACAGGTACAGCTGAATCTATGGCTTAAACTACGCCCAGGTTCGACTGCAGGAAATATCATCGGCACAACTTCAACCGTTTCCAAATGCATGTTTCAATGACACAGTCAATAAATCATTACTTCACTGCAGTTTCTGCTGATTCTAATTTCTGATTAAGAATCAGTTCAGTTTAAATGAGCAAACCTTCCTACTATTCCGATCCTGCTTGACTACTGACTTATTAATAACATGACGTTTTTCTTTTAAAAGAAACATTTTTTGGGGGACATTGTTTGCATATAAAACCAAAGTTAACACTGGCATGAAATTCACTTTTTAATGTTATGTAGAGAATATATCAAAAACAAAATTACCTAATCATACTTTCAGTAAGGATGCCAGATAATTCATAATCAATCAATGAATCAATCATACTTACAGAATAGATGGCAGAATGTTTCCTTTAATTGAAGTAATATATTTCTACCTTTTTTCTAAAGCATAATTACTGTTGGATTCTTTGCTTGATTATGAATTATTATTATTTTACAAGTGTCCTTGAATATTACAAAGAGTAAAAATATCATCACAAAGACAAAATTGTGATATTTGTATTGTATTTTTCTCTAATTGTTTTTTCTTTCGTATCTAAGACCCTTTCGATGGATAGTTTCCTTTATAACTTGTCCATCATTTATTAAATCTGGAAACGTCCATCATTACTTTATAATTATATCAGTATTGCTGCATCATTTATATACTATTCTTATCCCCTTTAGTTATATATAAGTTCTTTTTTTTACTTAATGTACTGAATATATTGGTTTCAAAACTGTTGTAAAAAGTAAAACGAATCTATTGGTGGATCTTCTATTCAGGTGAAATAACAAAATCCTCTAAAGAAAAACTTTCTAAAAATGAAAACCTTTAGTACTTTACCAGATACTTCTTGATCATATTTTCGATGCCACCTTTGTTCACAAACACTATAAAATATATACGTAGAAAAATTGAAAGAACCAACACCAAAGAAACTAAATTATCTAAAAAAATGATACAAGATTAAGGGAATGATTTCTATTAAAAACCACATTTTTAACCACACAGTAAAAAACGTAAGCAGAGTAATGAGAAACTTGATCATCCTCATTCCTGTTTTCCTGAGGCTAAACCAACTAATTTAGCTTTTTGATCTCGTGAAATTAAAGCTCTCATGATGGTCCTTAATGTTCAGGGAGGTGTAGACCAAAATGATATTTTTTCCTTGTTTTTTATAAAGACTGCACATTTCTTTGCTTCTGAATTATTTGTTACTTTCCGCAAGTAAGCGAAAAGGGGTTCTTTGGGCACTTCATGGAGAATTGGTAATGTTACTCCAATATCTAAATGCGTTTGACGTAGGTAAAGTCAAACTGATTATTGCATAATTTCAGTAATTCCCATATTATTCAAAAATTTAGAATGTCTTTCGTCATAACATCTAAATAGGTATACTGAACATACCATGTGTTCTCTAATTTGATATTTAGCTTTCGTAAAAGCCTTGGAGCATGGGATACCCTCTGTAGCATCTCCAATGCTATACAGAAATCCCTTGATTGTGGTCAAGAGGTTCATATGATTGGCCTTTATTTTAGTACTGCATTCGACCATGGTAATCCTGATGCCCTTGCTTTCAAACTGAAAACGTTAGGATTGGGTGGGTGTTTTTTATAATAATTATTGAACTTTCAAGCAATTGGTCACATAGAGTTGTTGTTGAGGGGTACCATAGTGAAGATAGGAATGTACTACTTGTTGTTCCTCAGGGTAGTATTCTTGGCTCATTACTATATATTACATACACATAACATGTAGTTTGGCCTAAAAAAAAAAGCTCGTTGCATATGCAGATGATGATACTCTCTTTGCAACAATTCCATCTCCTGAATACAGTTCTGGGGTTGATGAATACCTTAACAGAGCTCTAGCTAAAATTGGTGCATGGTGCAAATTATGGGGTATGAAGTTGAACCCTACCACAACTCAAAGTATGATCGTAAGTAGGTCAAGGATAGTGGCTCCTTAAACCCGAATATCAGTATTGATAATATTTCGACAGCAAATTAACTTTTGAGAAACACACTGGGTCTGTGTCTTCTTCAATTACACAAAAAATGGCTCATTGAGAAAGTTTTTTAAGATTTTCGGTGATCAATCTATTCTGAAGAATTGTTTTAATTCTTGCATTCTACATTGTTTCAAGTATTGTTCTCCTGTCTGGTCTTCAGCTGCCGAATTTCATCTTAATTTGTTGGACAGGAACTTACAGCCTATGAAATTTCTTATTGCTTGATATAGATTTTAATCTCTGGTAGCATCGTTCAATTAGTTCGTTATGCATGGTACACAAGATTTTCATAATTCTGGTCGTCCTTTACATTCAGAACCATCCTTTTCGTAATAATAGGAATGCAGTTTATTCTAATAGTTAGGCCTTATCCATCATAAGGCTCAATAGCACAGAATTCTAAATGCTGTATTCCAGCAGGGACAAATTTCTGGAATGATCTTCCTAATCTGGTAGTTAAACCAGTGGAACTTCAAAAATTCAAATTTTGCAGCATATGTTTTTACTTTGAAATGGCTGACATAAGTTTCTTTTTATAGTTTATATATGAGAGATGTTTTAATGGTGTTACTGTTCTTTAAAAAATTGTTTTAATTGTTCATTACTTCTTTTGTAGTTTACTTCCTAATTTTCTTTCCTCATTGGGCTATTTTTCCCAGTACGAGCCCTTAGGCATGTAGCATCCTACTTTTCCAAATAGGGTTGTAGGTCCGCTAGTAAAAAGTAATAATATTGTTGCAAATGCAGTGCAATTCTACACCAATTATTATTTTTTAATATGGTCTTCATCTTGATAAAAAGAGCAAAATATATTAGTTACATTGTTTTATATATCAGCATTTAACAGGAATCTAATTATTGAGTGAATACTTTGCAACATGAAAACACCTTAAGATACTACGGTCCCTTTCACACTAGCTGCCTGACGAAGTAGTCGACTGATAGGTAGAATGGATTCATTTACATCTTTACGGTTTTATCTGAGGCACTCTCAACCCTTGTTCGGCCTTGCATTACGTGTACGACATCTCACTCTCTATTGCCGGTGCCACACAGGCACACACTATTCACGAGCATCAACTGTAACCAAAGGCTATCTTCCTGACTGGACAAAGATCTAGTAAAAACTGGTCCAGCACTCCCAAACAGTGATGACGTCATCAGAGCCAAAGCCTCGCTTCCAAAACCCTATTCTTTTTCCATGAACCGGTTTAATATAAAACATATGCCCCATTGACGTCACATTTCCCACCAGCTAATAATTGTTGGACCTGATTCCTAGTACTTGGACTGGACGTCTGGTTATTTTTTTCACGTATAAACATGGATGAAAATATTGATGTAAATCTAATATCCTTAACAAAGGCTAATTCTTTAATATGGGATTGGCATCTAGAAATTTATAAATGTATTTTATAGGTAACTTGGAGGTAGTAGGTTGGCCTGGGCACCAGCCGCCCGTTGGGATACTACCGCTAGAGAGTTATGGGGTTCTTTGACTGGCCACACCGTACTACATAGGACCGTTCTCTTTGGTTACGGTTCTTTCCCTTTGCCTACACAGACACCGAATAGTCTGGCCTATTCTTTACAGATTCTCCTCTGTCCTCATACACCTGACAACACTATGGTTACCAAACCATTCTTCTTCACCCAAGGGGTTAACTACTGCACTATAATTGTTCAGTGGCTACTTTCCTCTTGGTAAGGGTACAAGACACTCTTTAGCTATGGTAAGCAGCTCTTCTAGGAGAAGGACACTCCAAAATCAAACCATTGTTCTCTAGTCTTGGGTAGTGCCATAACCTCTGTACCATGGTCTTACACTGCCTTGGGTTAGAGTTCTCTTGCTTGAGGGTACACTCGAACACACTTTTCTATCTGGTTTCTCGTTCTCTTGTTTTGTTGAAGTTTTTATAATTTAAATAGGAAATATTTATTTCATTATTGTTACTATTCTTAAAATATTTTATTTTTCCTTATTTCCTTTCCTCACTGGGCTATTTTCCCTGTTGGGGCCCCTGGGCTCATAGCATCGTGCTTTTCCAACTAGGGTTTTAGCTTAGCATTTAATAATAATAATAATAATAATAATAATAATAATAATAATAATAATAATAACAATAATAATAATAATAATAATAATAATAACTTTGAAAGATTTTATATACGGTTAACACATGATCATTACTATAAGAAAAAGAAATTATTGAATCAATAAAGAAATTATACATATAAACGCATTATATATATTTAATATATATATATATATATATATATATATATATATATATGAATATATTATCTATATTATAATAATACACATAAATTATGTATATCTTATATATAATACATACAACATCAATTTGTAGATTGGTCACTGAGAGATATCTATCTATCTATCTACCATGGCACTTCCACCAATTTTTGGGGTAGCCGTCATAAATGATAACATAAGGGGATTTTCATTCTCTTTGTTCTTCCCTGCCTGACGAGGAGTTAAACCGAGTTTGGTTAGTACTGCTTTCCTCTTGTACTTCTCCTATCAACACATGCATTCATCGCCTTCTTCAGCAGATGCCTATTTTCATTCTCTCTACGTGGCCAAACCACCTCAACATATTCATACCCCTTCTAGCTGCTAATTCCTTCCTTGCACTTGTTCTCATGCTCGCTAGTGCATTCTTAACTCTAATCGAGATACACCAGTCATACTCCTTAGACACTTCATCTTGAACACTTTCAATTTCTGTCTCTTCGTCACTTTCACCCGTCACCAGTACGATCCATAGATCAGAGTTGTTACTTTCATCTACCACACTACGATCCATAGAACAGAGTTGTTACAATCACTCTCTCATACAAATTTTCTTTACATTCATTTTAGCCTTCTATTCTTTGCCATTCCTTCCACTGGCCCCCATCACTTTACATCCTTCATTCACTCTCTCATGTACATCTGCTCCGACTCCACCATTTTCAGCAACAACAGACGCTAAGTAATTAAAATGATCTACTTCCTTAAGTAACTCTCTATTTAACATGACATTCAATCTAGCACCACCCTCCCTTCTTGTGCATCTCATAAACTTACTCTTACCCATATTAATTCTCATCTTCCTTCTCTCACACACCCTTCCAAACTCAATCACTAATTGGACCAGCTTCTCCTCCAAGTCTCCAACTAATACAGTATCATACGCAATCAAGAACTGATTCACCTCCACTCATGATTATTCTCTTCTATCAGTTTCAACCCTCGATCAACCACTCGAGCATTCATCTCTCTTACAACTCTATCAACAAAAAAAATGAACAACCATAGCGTCATCACACATCACTGTCTCAGCCCCACTCTCGCTGGAAACCACTCACTCACTTCATTTCCTATCCTAACACACACTTTACCAAGTATAAACTCTTAAATTTTTGCACACTGAAGTTCAGAAAGTTGAAATACAAAATTCCTTATGAGTGTTGGGGTTAAGCCCTACGAAATACACATACCACTTACCAAATTATTATTATTACTCTATAAGCTACAACCTTAGCTGGAAAAGAAGGATGCCATAAGACCAGGGGCTCCATCAGGGAAAAATATCCCAATAACAAAAAGAAATAAGGAAAAAATAAACCATATGAGATATATTTAACAATTGATAAAATACTTTAAAAATATTAACAACAAAATATAAGTCATATTAAACTATGAAAAGATTAATATCAGCCTGTTCAACATAAGAACATTTGCTGAAAGTTTGAACTTATGAATAAGTAAGATATGCCATTGTGACCGAAATCATAAGTTATATTCTCCCTTTTTCCATTTGCAATCACATAGATATCTTAGATGTTTGGGAATTACTGCAAAGTTTATCATTATTTTGGACACTTTTTATTAGAACTGATCATTTTATGAGAAATGTTTTACCTTTTCCTTCCTGATATTGAATTTTTTTTTTTTTAATCATGAATAAAAGCTAGATTTGGTTTTCAATTCTCCTTGGCAATCAAATCCAAAAAGAACTACACAATTACAAGAACTGGAACTAGCATAGGAACAATTATAAAAAAATTACCAATACTATGGTAGGTTACACCAATGGAACTATATTAAATTCGACGCTGGATAAAACCAGTCATTACCTCTGGTAACATTGTATGAACTATGTCAACAATGCTTCAACGACTACTAAAAATTACCCCAGTCACAACTAGGATGACTAACAATGAAAATATCAGGGAAAAAAATAGAAACTTGCAAACATCACACGAACTACCTCTTGTAGCATGTACTGCCTCTTGTAGTATGTACTAAATCTTGTAGCATGTACTAACTCTTCTAGCATGTACTAAATCTTGTAACATGTACATTACTACCACTAATGCTAAAAAACACCAGAGCAACACAGACCACATTATTATACATCAAAGCTTGAGGTGAATGTCTCTTGAATACAATGTTTCTTATTGTATTTCAAATTGACTTATCTGCCCTATTTTTAATCCAATCTTTTGTAAATGATTCATTTCTCCATCAATTTTAGTTGGATTATCTCTTACTGGATTTGCTCCAGATACCATTTTTGATGTGATTTATCAACTGTTTTATTCCTCAACAACACTGAATACGATTTATGTCTTGTAATCAATTATATTCACTTTTTCTTAGTCTGATAAACATTAATGTTTATAGCCTTGTTCATATATGTTACTATTTCGAAACTTGGGATATGACAAATATATATTTGTTTTCTCACAAAATTGCAAACAGAAACTTTATATTACTGTAATAATTTTAATAAGAGTTAGAACATCCACTTAGGACATACATTTCTAGGCTTAACCTTCGCCATCTAAGAATTATTTGTTAAAAAATCAATATCCTTGAAAATTAAGGAAAAATTCATTTTTAATGAGAGTTAGAACATACACGTATGGCATAAATTTCTAGATATAACCTTACACATCTAAAAGAATATCTTTGAAATAATTAATATCTTGAAAATGAAGGAAAAATCCACCATAAAGTAATATGAATAGAAAAAAAATCAAAAGAACATGAAAATGATTGTAGCTTTATCATTTATTTATTCAATATATGCATTTTAATTACAAGGATCATCCAGAGATACTAATACTGCTACTACTACAGGAACTACCACTGGTACTACTACAGGAACTACCACTGGTACTACTACTGGTACTACTACAGGAACTACCACTGCTACTACTACAGGAACTACCACTGGTACTACTACAGGAACTACTACAGGAACTACCACTGGTACAACTACAGGAACTACCACTGGTACTACCACTGGTACTACTACAGGAACTACCACTGCTACTACCACTGGTACTACTACAGGAACTACCAAAGCTACTACCACTGGTACAACTACAGGAACTACCACTGGTACTACTACAGGAACTACCACTGCTACTACTATGGGAACTACCACTGCTACTACCACTGGTACAACTACAGGAACTACCACTGCTACTACCACTGGAACTACTACAGAAACTACCACTGGTACTACTACAGGAACTACTACAGGAACTACCACTGGTACAACTACAGGAACTACCACTGGTACTACCACTGGTACTACTACAGGAACTACCACTGCTACTACCACTGGAATTACTACAGGAACTACCACTGGTACTACTACAGGAACTACTACAGGAACTACCACTGGTACAACTACAGGAACTACCACTGCTACTACCACTGGAACTACTACAGGAACTACCACTGGTACTACTACAGGAACTACTACAGGAACTACCACTGGTACAACTACAGGAACTACCACTGGTACTACCACTGGTACTACTACAGGAACTACCACTGATACTACCACTGGTACTACTACAGGAACTACCACAGCTACTACCACTGGTACAACTACAGGAACTACCACTGGCACTACCACTGGTACTACTACAGGAACTACCACTGATACTACCACTGGTACTACTACAGGAACTACCACAGCTACTACCACTGGTACAACTACAGGAACTACCACTGGTACTACCACTGGTACTACTACAGGAACTACCACAGCTACTACCACTGGTACAACTACAGGAACTACAACTGGTACTACTACAGGAACTACCACTGCTACTACTACGGGAACTACCACTGCTACTACCACTGGTATAACTACAGGAACTACCACTGGTACTACCACTGGTACTACTACAGGAACTACCACAGCTACTACCACTGGTACAACTACAGGGACTACCACTGGTACAACTACAGGAACTACCACTGCTACGACTACAGGAACTACCACTGCTACTACCACTGGTACTACTACAGGAACTACCACTGCTACTACCACTGGTACAACTACAGGAACTACCACTGGTACTACTACAGGAACTACCACTGCTACTACTACAGGAACTACCACTGCTACTACCACTGGTACAACTACAGGAACTACCACTGCTACTACCACTGGTACTACTACAGGAACTACCACTGCTACAACTACAGGAACTACCGCTGGTACAACTACAGGAACTACCACTGCTACTACTACAGGAACTACAACTGCTACTACCACTGGTACTACTACAGGAACTACCACTGCTACTACCACTGGTACAACTACAGGAACTACCACTGCTACTACTACAGGAACTACAACTGCTACTACCACTGGTACTACTACAGGAACTACCACTGCTACTACCACTGGTACAACTACAGCAACTACAACTGCTACTACCACTGGTACAACTACAGGAACTACCACTGCTACTACCACTGGTACAACTACAGGAACTACAACTGCTACTACCACTGGTACTACTACAGGAACTACCACTGCTACTACTACAGGAACTACCACTGCTACTACCACTGGTACAACTACAGGAACTACAACTGCTACTACCACTGGTACAACTACAGGAACTACCACTGCTACTACCACTGGTACAACTACAGGAACTACCACTGCTACTACCACTGGTACTACTACAGGAACTACCACTGCTACTACTACAGGAACTACTACAGGAACTACCACTGCTACTACTACAGGAACTACAACTGCTACTACCACTGGTACTACTACAGGAACTACTACTGCTACTACCACTGGTACTACTACAGGAACTACCACTGGTACTACTACAGGAACTACCACAGCTACTACCACTGGTACTACTACAGGAACTACCACTGCTACTACTACAGGAACTACCACTGCTACTACCACTGGTACAACTACAGATACTACCACTGCTACTACTACAGGAACTACCACTGCTACTACTACTGGAACTACCACTGCTACTACTACAGGTACAGCTGAATCTATGGCTTAAACTACGCCCAGGTTCGACTGCAGGAAATATCATCGGCACAACTTCAACCGTTTCCAAATGCATGTTTCAATGACACAGTCAATAAATCATTACTTCACTGCAGTTTCTGCTGATTCTAATTTCTGATTAAGAATCAGTTCAGTTTAAATGAGCAAACCTTCCTACTATTCCGATCCTGCTTGACTACTGACTTATTAATAACATGACGTTTTTCTTTTAAAAGAAACATTTTTTGGGGGACATTGTTTGCATATAAAACCAAAGTTAACACTGGCATGAAATTCACTTTTTAATGTTATGTAGAGAATATATCAAAAACAAAATTACCTAATCATACTTTCAGTAAGGATGCCAGATAATTCATAATCAATCAATGAATCAATCATACTTACAGAATAGATGGCAGAATGTTTCCTTTAATTGAAGTAATATATTTCTACCTTTTTTCTAAAGCATAATTACTGTTGGATTCTTTGCTTGATTATGAATTATTATTATTTTACAAGTGTCCTTGAATATTACAAAGAGTAAAAATATCATCACAAAGACAAAATTGTGATATTTGTATTGTATTTTTCTCTAATTGTTTTTTCTTTCGTATCTAAGACCCTTTCGATGGATAGTTTCCTTTATAACTTGTCCATCATTTATTAAATCTGGAAACGTCCATCATTACTTTATAATTATATCAGTATTGCTGCATCATTTATATACTATTCTTATCCCCTTTAGTTATATATAAGTTCTTTTTTTTACTTAATGTACTGAATATATTGGTTTCAAAACTGTTGTAAAAAGTAAAACGAATCTATTGGTGGATCTTCTATTCAGGTGAAATAACAAAATCCTCTAAAGAAAAACTTTCTAAAAATGAAAACCTTTAGTACTTTACCAGATACTTCTTGATCATATTTTCGATGCCACCTTTGTTCACAAACACTATAAAATATATACGTAGAAAAATTGAAAGAACCAACACCAAAGAAACTAAATTATCTAAAAAAATGATACAAGATTAAGGGAATGATTTCTATTAAAAACCACATTTTTAACCACACAGTAAAAAACGTAAGCAGAGTAATGAGAAACTTGATCATCCTCATTCCTGTTTTCCTGAGGCTAAACCAACTAATTTAGCTTTTTGATCTCGTGAAATTAAAGCTCTCATGATGGTCCTTAATGTTCAGGGAGGTGTAGACCAAAATGATATTTTTTCCTTGTTTTTTATAAAGACTGCACATTTCTTTGCTTCTGAATTATTTGTTACTTTCCGCAAGTAAGCGAAAAGGGGTTCTTTGGGCACTTCATGGAGAATTGGTAATGTTACTCCAATATCTAAATGCGTTTGACGTAGGTAAAGTCAAACTGATTATTGCATAATTTCAGTAATTCCCATATTATTCAAAAATTTAGAATGTCTTTCGTCATAACATCTAAATAGGTATACTGAACATACCATGTGTTCTCTAATTTGATATTTAGCTTTCGTAAAAGCCTTGGAGCATGGGATACCCTCTGTAGCATCTCCAATGCTATACAGAAATCCCTTGATTGTGGTCAAGAGGTTCATATGATTGGCCTTTATTTTAGTACTGCATTCGACCATGGTAATCCTGATGCCCTTGCTTTCAAACTGAAAACGTTAGGATTGGGTGGGTGTTTTTTATAATAATTATTGAACTTTCAAGCAATTGGTCACATAGAGTTGTTGTTGAGGGGTACCATAGTGAAGATAGGAATGTACTACTTGTTGTTCCTCAGGGTAGTATTCTTGGCTCATTACTATATATTACATACACATAACATGTAGTTTGGCCTAAAAAAAAAAGCTCGTTGCATATGCAGATGATGATACTCTCTTTGCAACAATTCCATCTCCTGAATACAGTTCTGGGGTTGATGAATACCTTAACAGAGCTCTAGCTAAAATTGGTGCATGGTGCAAATTATGGGGTATGAAGTTGAACCCTACCACAACTCAAAGTATGATCGTAAGTAGGTCAAGGATAGTGGCTCCTTAAACCCGAATATCAGTATTGATAATATTTCGACAGCAAATTAACTTTTGAGAAACACACTGGGTCTGTGTCTTCTTCAATTACACAAAAAATGGCTCATTGAGAAAGTTTTTTAAGATTTTCGGTGATCAATCTATTCTGAAGAATTGTTTTAATTCTTGCATTCTACATTGTTTCAAGTATTGTTCTCCTGTCTGGTCTTCAGCTGCCGAATTTCATCTTAATTTGTTGGACAGGAACTTACAGCCTATGAAATTTCTTATTGCTTGATATAGATTTTAATCTCTGGTAGCATCGTTCAATTAGTTCGTTATGCATGGTACACAAGATTTTCATAATTCTGGTCGTCCTTTACATTCAGAACCATCCTTTTCGTAATAATAGGAATGCAGTTTATTCTAATAGTTAGGCCTTATCCATCATAAGGCTCAATAGCACAGAATTCTAAATGCTGTATTCCAGCAGGGACAAATTTCTGGAATGATCTTCCTAATCTGGTAGTTAAACCAGTGGAACTTCAAAAATTCAAATTTTGCAGCATATGTTTTTACTTTGAAATGGCTGACATAAGTTTCTTTTTATAGTTTATATATGAGAGATGTTTTAATGGTGTTACTGTTCTTTAAAAAATTGTTTTAATTGTTCATTACTTCTTTTGTAGTTTACTTCCTAATTTTCTTTCCTCATTGGGCTATTTTTCCCAGTACGAGCCCTTAGGCATGTAGCATCCTACTTTTCCAAATAGGGTTGTAGGTCCGCTAGTAAAAAGTAATAATATTGTTGCAAATGCAGTGCAATTCTACACCAATTATTATTTTTTAATATGGTCTTCATCTTGATAAAAAGAGCAAAATATATTAGTTACATTGTTTTATATATCAGCATTTAACAGGTATTATGGTCTTCATCTTGATAAAAAGAGCAAAATATATTAGTTACATTGTTTTATATATCAGCATTTAACAGGAATCTAATTATTGAGTGAATACTTTGCAACATGAAAACACCTTAAGATACTACGGTCCCTTTCACACTAGCTGCCTGACGAAGTAGTCGACTGATAGGTAGAATGGATTCATTTACATCTTTACGGTTTTATCTGAGGCACTCTCAACCCTTGTTCGGCCTTGCATTACGTGTACGACATCTCACTCTCTATTGCCGGTGCCACACAGGCACACACTATTCACGAGCATCAACTGTAACCAAAGGCTATCTTCCTGACTGGACAAAGATCTAGTAAAAACTGGTCCAGCACTCCCAAACAGTGATGACGTCATCAGAGCCAAAGCCTCGCTTCCAAAACCCTATTCTTTTTCCATGAACCGGTTTAATATAAAACATATGCCCCATTGACGTCACATTTCCCACCAGCTAATAATTGTTGGACCTGATTCCTAGTACTTGGACTGGACGTCTGGTTATTTTTTTCACGTATAAACATGGATGAAAATATTGATGTAAATCTAATATCCTTAACAAAGGCTAATTCTTTAATATGGGATTGGCATCTAGAAATTTATAAATGTATTTTATAGGTAACTTGGAGGTAGTAGGTTGGCCTGGGCACCAGCCGCCCGTTGGGATACTACCGCTAGAGAGTTATGGGGTTCTTTGACTGGCCACACCGTACTACATAGGACCGTTCTCTTTGGTTACGGTTCTTTCCCTTTGCCTACACAGACACCGAATAGTCTGGCCTATTCTTTACAGATTCTCCTCTGTCCTCATACACCTGACAACACTATGGTTACCAAACCATTCTTCTTCACCCAAGGGGTTAACTACTGCACTATAATTGTTCAGTGGCTACTTTCCTCTTGGTAAGGGTACAAGACACTCTTTAGCTATGGTAAGCAGCTCTTCTAGGAGAAGGACACTCCAAAATCAAACCATTGTTCTCTAGTCTTGGGTAGTGCCATAACCTCTGTACCATGGTCTTAAACTGCCTTGGGTTAGAGTTCTCTTGCTTGAGGGTACACTCGAACACACTTTTCTATCTGGTTTCTCGTTCTCTTGTTTTGTTGAAGTTTTTATAATTTAAATAGGAAATATTTATTTTATTATTGTTACTATTCTTAAAATATTTTATTTTTCCTTATTTCCTTTCCTCACTGGGCTATTTTCCCTGTTGGGGCCCCTGGGCTCATAGCATCGTGCTTTTCCAACTAGGGTTTTAGCTTAGCATTTAATAATAATAATAATAATAATAATAATAATAATAATAATAATAATAACAATAATAATAATAATAATAACTTTGAAAGATTTTATATACGGTTAACACATGATCATTACTATAAGAAAAAGAAATTATTGAATCAATAAAGAAATTATACATATAAACGCATTATATATATATTTAATATATATATATATATATATATATATATATATATATATATGAATATATTATCTATATTATAATAATACACATAAATTATGTATATCTTATATATAATACATACAACATCAATTTGTAGATTGGTCACTGAGAGATATCTATCTATCTATCTACCATGGCACTTCCACCAATTTTTGGGGTAGCCGTCATAAATGATAACATAAGGGGATTTTCATTCTCTTTGTTCTTCCCTGCCTGACGAGGAGTTAAACCGAGTTTGGTTAGTACTGCTTTCCTCTTGTACTTCTCCTATCAACACATGCATTCATCGCCTTCTTCAGCAGATGCCTATTTTCATTCTCTCTACGTGGCCAAACCACCTCAACATATTCATACCCCTTCTAGCTGCTAATTCCTTCCTTCCACTTGTTCTCATGCTCGCTAGTGCATTCTTAACTCTAATCGAGATACACCAGTCATACTCCTTAGACACTTCATCTTGAACACTTTCAATTTCTGTCTCTTCGTCACTTTCACCCGTCACCAGTACGATCCATAGATCAGAGTTGTTACTTTCATCTACCACACTACGATCCATAGAACAGAGTTGTTACAATCACTCTCTCATACAAATTTTCTTTACATTCATTTTAGCCTTCTATTCTTTGCCATTCCTTTCACTGGCCCCCATCACTTTACATCCTTCATTCACTCTCTCATGTACATCTGCTCCGACTCCACCATTTTCAGCAACAACAGACGCTAAGTAATTAAAATGATCTACTTCCTTAAGTAACTCTCTATTTAACATGACATTCAATCTAGCACCACCCTCCCTTCTTGTGCATCTCATAAACTTACTCTTACCCATATTAATTCTCATCTTCCTTCTCTCACACACCCTTCCAAACTCAATCACTAATTGGACCAGCTTCTCCTCCAAGTCTCCAACTAATACAGTATCATACGCAATCAAGAACTGATTCACCTCCACTCATGATTATTCTCTTCTATCAGTTTCAACCCTCGATCAACCACTCGAGCATTCATCTCTCTTACAACTCTATCAACAACAAAAATGAACAACCATAGCGTCATCACACATCACTGTCTCAGCCCCCCTTCGCTGGAAACCACTCACTCACTTCATTTCCTATCCTAACACACACTTTACCAAGTATAAACTCTTAAATTTTTGCACACTGAAGTTCAGAAAGTTGAAATACAAAATTCCTTATGAGTGTTGGGGTTAAGCCCTACGAAATACACATACCACTTACCAAATTATTATTATTACTCTATAAGCTACAACCTTAGCTGGAAAAGAAGGATGCCATAAGACCAGGGGCTCCATCAGGGAAAAATATCCCAATAACAAAAAGAAATAAGGAAAAAATAAACCATATGAGATATATTTAACAATTGATAAAATACTTTAAAAATATTAACAACAAAATATAAGTCATATTAAACTATGAAAAGATTAATATCAGCCTGTTCAACATAAGAACATTTGCTGAAAGTTTGAACTTATGAATAAGTAAGATATGCCATTGTGACCGCAATCATAAGTTATATTCTCCCTTTTTCCATTTGCAATCACATAGATATCTTAGATGTTTGGGAAATACTGCAAAGTTTATCATTATTTTGGATACTTTTTATTAGAACTGATCATTTTATGAGAAATGTTTTACCTTTTCCTTCCTGATATTGAATTTTTTTTTTTCTAAATCATGAATAAAAGCTAGATTTGGTTTTCAATTCTCCTTGGCAATCAAATCCAAAAAGAACTACACAATTAAAAGAACTGGAACTAGCATAGGAACAATTATAAAAAAATTACCAATACTATGGTAGGTTACACCAATGGAACTATATTAAATTCGACGCTGGATAAAACCAGTCATTACCTCTGGTAACATTGTATGAACTATGTCAACAATGCTTCAACGACTACTAAAAATTACCCCAGTCACAACTATGATGACTAACAATGAAAATATCAGGGATGAAAATAGAAACTTGCAAACATCACACGAACTACCTCTTGTAGCATGTACTGCCTCTTGTACTATGTACTAACTCTTGTAGCATGTACTAAATCTTGTAACATGCACTATTATTGTAACATCTACATTACTACCACTAATGCTAAAAAACACCACAGCAACAGGGACCACATTATTATACGTCTAAGCTGAGGTGAATGCGTCAAGAATACAATGTTTCTTATTGTATTTCAAATTGACTTATCTGCCCTATTTTGTAATCCAATCATTAGTAAATAATTCACTTCTCCATCAATTTTAGTTGGATTATCTCTTACTGGATTTGCTCCAGATAAGATTTCAGATGTGATTTATCAACTGTTTTATTCCTCAACAACACTGAATACGATTTATGTCTCGTAATCAATTATATATATTCACTTTTTCTTAGTCTGATAAACATTAATGTTTATAGCCTTGTTCATATATGTTACCATTTAGAAACTTGGGATATGACAAATATATATTTGTTTTCTCCCAAAATTGAAAACAGAAACTTTATATTACTGTAATAATTTTAATGTGTTAGAACATCAACTTAGGACATCCATTCCTAGAGTTAACCTTAACCATCCATGAATTATTTTTTAAAAAATCAATATCCTCAAAAATTAAGGAAAAAATAATTTTTAATGAGAGTTAGAACATACACGTAGGGAATAAATTTCTAAATATAACCTTACACATCTAAAAAAAATATCATTAAAAAAATCATTATCTTGAAAATTAAGAAAAAATCCACCATCAAGTAAAATGAATAAAGAAAAAATTCTTGAAAGATGAAAATGATTATAGCTTTAATATTTATTTATTCAATACATTCTTTTTAATTACAAGGATCAACGACAGATACTACCACTGGTACTACTACAGGAACTACCACTGGTACTACTACTACTGGAACTACTACTGCTACTACTACAGGAAGTACTACAGGAACTACCACTGGGACTACTACAGAAACTACAACTGCTACTACCACTGGTACTACTACAGGAACTACCACTGGTACTACTACTGGAACTACTACTGCTACTACTACAGGAACTACTACAGGAACTACCACTGCTACTACTACTGGTACTACTACAGGAACTACCACTGCTACTACCACTGATACAACTACAGGAACTACCACTGGTACAACTACAGGAACTACCACTGCTACTACCACTGGTACTACTACAGGAACTACCACTGCTACTACCACTGGTACTACTACAGGAACTACCACTGCTACTACCTCTGGTACAACTACAGGAACTACCACTGCTACTACCACTAGTACTACTACAGGAACTACTTCTGGTACAACCACTGGTACTACTACAGGAACTACCACTGCTACTACCACTGGAACAACTACAGGAACTACCACTGCTACTACCACTGGTTCAACTACAGCAACTACAACTGCTACTACCACTGGTACAACTACGGGAACTACCACTGGTACTACTAAAGGAACTACCACTGCTACTACCACTGGTACTACTACAGGAACTACCACTGCTACTTCCACTGGTACAACTACAGGAACTACAACTGCTACTACCACTGGTACAACTACGGGAACTACCACTGGTACGACTACAGGAACTACTACAGGTACTACTACAGGAACTACCACTGGTACTACTACAGGAACTACCACTGCTACTACTACTGGTACAACTACAGGAACTACAACTGCTACTACCACTGGTACCACTACGGGAACTACCACTGGTACGACTACAGGAACTACCACAGGTACTACTACAGGAACTACCACTGGTACTACTACAGGAACTACCACTGCTACTACCACTGGTACAACTACAGGAACTACCACTGCTACTACCACTGGTTCTACTACAGGAACTACTACTGGTACAACCACTGGTACAACTACAGGAACTACCACTGCTAAAACCACTGGTACTTCTACAGGAACAACCACTGCTACTACCACTGGTACAACTACAGGAACTACCACTGGTACTACTACAGGAACTACCACTGCTACTACCACTGGTACTACTACAGGAACTACCACTGCTACTACCACTGGTACTACTACAGGAACTACCACTGCTACTACAACTGGTACAACTACGGGAACTACCACTGCTACTACCACTGGTACAACTACGGGAACTACCACTGGTACTACTACAGGAACTACCACTGCTACTACCACTGGTACAACGACAGGAACTACCACTGCTACTACCACTGGTACTACTACAGGAACTACCACTGCTACTACCACTGGTACTACTACAGGAACTACCACTGCTACTACCACTGGTACAACTACAGGAACTACAACTGCTACTACAACTGCTACTCCTACAGGAACTACCACTGCTACTACCACTGGTACTACTACAGGAACTACCACTGCTACTACCACTGGTACAACTACAGGAACTACAACTGCTACTACCACTGGTACAACTACGGGAACTACCACAGGTACTACTACAGGAACTACCACTGGTACTACGACTGGAACTACCACTGCTACTACCACTGGTACAACTACAGGAACTACCACTGCTACGACCACTGGTACTACTACAGGAACTACCACTGCTACTACCACTGGTACTACTACAGGAACTACCACTGCTACTACCACTGGTACAACTACGGGAACTACCACTGGTACAACTACAGGAACTACCACTGTTACTACCACTGGTACAACTACAGGAACTACCAGTGCTACTACCACTGGTACAACTACGGGAACTACCACTGGTACGACTACAGGAACTACCACAGGTACTACTACAGGAACTACCACTGGTACTACTACAGGAACTACCACTGCTACTACCACTGGTACAACTACAGGAACTACCACTGCTACTACCACTGGTACTACTACAGGAACTACTACTGGTACAACTACAGGAACTACCACTGCTACTACTACTGGTACAACTAGCGGAACTACCACTGGTACTACTACAGGAACTACCACAGGTACTACTACAGGAACTACCACTGGTACTACTACAGGAACTACCACTCCTACTACCACTGGTACAACTACAGGAACTACCACTGGTACTACCACTGGTACTACTACAGGAACTACTACAGGTACAACCACTGGTACAACTACAGGAACTACCACTGCTACTACCACTGGGACCTCTACAGGAACTACCACTGCTACTACCACTGGTACTACCACAGGAACTACCACTGCTACTACCACTGGTACAACTACAGGAACTACCACTGGTACTACTACAGGAACTACCACAGCTACTACCACTGGTACTACTACAGGAACTACCACTGCTACTACCACTGGTACAACTACAGGAACTACCACTGGTACTACTACAGGAACTACCACTGCTACTACCACTGGTACAACTACAGGAACTACCACTGCTACTACCACTGGTACTACTACAGGAACTACCACTGCTACTACCACTGGTACAACTACAGGAACTACCACTGGTACTACTACAGGAACTACCACAGCTACTACCACTGGTACTACTACAGGAACTACCACTGCTACTACCACTGGTACTACTACAGGAACTACCACTGCTACTACTACTGGTACAACTACGGGAACTACCACTGGTACAACTACGGAAAGTACCACTGCTACTACCACTGGTACAACTACGGGAACTACCACTGGTACTACTACAGGAACTACCACTGCTACTACCACTGGTACAACGACAGGAACTACCACTGCTACTACCACTGGTACTACTACAGGAACTACTACTGGTACAACCACTGGTACAACTACAGGAACTACAACTGCTACTACAACTGGTACTACTACAGGAACTACCACTGCTACTACCACTGGTACAACTACAGGAACTACTACTGGTACAACTACAGGAACTACCACTGGTACAACTACAGGAACTACCACAGGTACTACTACAGGAACTACCACTGGTACTACTACAGGAACAACCACTGCTACTACCACTGGTACTACTACAGGAACTACTACTGGTACAACTACAGGAACTACTACTGCTACTACTACTGGTACAACTACGGGAACTACAACTGCTACTACCACTGGTACAACTACGGGAACTACCACTGGTACTACTACAGGAACTACCACTGGTACAACTACTGGAACTACCACTGGTACAACTACAGGAACTACCACAGGTACTACTACAGGAACTACCACTGGTACTACTACAGGAACAACCACTGCTACTACCACTGGTACTACTACAGGAACTACTACTGGTACAACTACAGGATCTACCACTGCTACTACTACTGGTACAACTACAGGAACTACAACTGCTACTACCACTGGTACAACTACAGGAACTACCACTGGTACAACTACAGGAACTACCACTGGTACAACTACTGGAACCACCACTGGTACAACTACTGGAACTACCACAGGTACTACTACAGGAACTACCACTGGTACTACTACAGGAACAACCACTGCTACTACCACAGGTACAACTACAGGAACTACAACTGCTACTACCACTGGTACAACTACTGGAACTACCACTGGTTCAACTACAGGAACTACTACAGGTACTACTACAGGAACTACCACTGGTACTACTACAGGAACTACCACTGCTACTACCACTGGTACAACTACAGGAACTACTACTAGTACAACTACAGGAACTACCACAGGTACTACTACAGGAACTACCACTGGTACTACTACAGGAACAACCACTGCTACTACCACTGGTACTACTACAGGAACTACTACTGGTACAACTACAGGAACTACCACTGCTACTACTACTGGTACAACTACGGGAACTACAACTGCTACTACCACTGGTACAACTACAGGAACTACCACTGGTACTACTACAGGAACTACCACTGGTACAACTACTGGAACTACCACTGGTACAACTACAGGAACTACCACAGGTACTACTACAGGAACTACCACTGGTACTACTACAGGAACAACCACTGCTACTACCACTGGTACTACTACAGGAACTACTACTGGTACAACTACAGGAACTACCACTGCTACTACTACTGGTACAACTACAGGAACTACAACTGCTACTACCACTGGTACAACTACGGGAACTACCACTGGTACAACTACAGGAACTACCACTGGTACAACTACTGGAACCACCACTGGTACAACTACTGGAACTACCACAGGTACTACTACAGGAACTACCACTGGTACTACTACAGGAACAACCACTGCTACTACCACTGGTACTACTACAGGAACTACTACTGGTACAACTACAGGAACTACCACTGCTACTACTACTGGTACAACTACAGGAACTACAACTGCTACTACCACTGGTACAACTACGGGAACTACCACTAGTACTACTACAGGTACTACTACAGGAACTACCACTGGTACTACTACAGGAACTACCACTGCTACTACAACTGGTACTACAACTGGTACTACTACAGGAACTACTACTGGTACAACCACTGGTACAACTACAGGAACTACCACTGCTACTACCACTGGTACTTCTACAGGAACTACCACTGCTACTACCACTGGTACTACCACAGGAACTACCACTGCTACTACCACTGGTACTACTACAGGAACTACCACTGCTACTACCACTGGTACAACTACAGGAACTACCACTGCTACTACTACAGGAACTACCACTGCTACTACCACTGGTACTACTACAGGAACTACCACTGCTACTACCACTGGTACTACTACAGGAACTACCACTGCTACTACCACTGGTACAACTACGGGAACTACCACTGGTACAACTACGGGAACTACAACTGCTACTACCACTGGTACAACGACAGGAACTACCACTGCTACTACCACTGGTACTACTACAGGAACTACTACTGGTACAACCACTGGTACAACTACAGGAACTACAACTGCTACTACCACTGGTACAACAACAGGAACTACCACCGCTACTACTACTGGAACTACCACTGCTACTACTACAGGAACTACCACTGCTACTACTACTGAAACTACCACTGCTACTACCACAGGTACAACTATATCTACCAGTGCCACTTAAACTACCCCAGGTTCGACTGCAGGAAATATCATCGGCACAACTTCAACCGTTTCCAAATGCATGTTTCAATGACACAGTCAATAAATCATTGCTTCACTGCAGTTTCTGCTGATTCTAATTTCTGATTAAGAATCAGTTCAGTTTAAATGAGCAAACATTTCTACTATTCCGGTCCTACTTTACTACTGACTTATTAATAACATGACCTTTTTCTTTTAAAGGAAACATTTTTTGGGGGACATTGTTTGCATATCAAAATAAAGTTAACACTGGCATGAAATTCACTTTTTAATGTTATGTAAAGAATATATCATAAACAAAATAAACTATTCATACTTTCAATCAGGATGCCAGATAATTCATGATCAATCAATCAATTAATCAATCATACTTTCAAAATAGATGGCAGAATGTTTCCTTTAATTAGAGTAGTATATTTCTACCTTTTTTTCTAAAGCATAATTACTGTTGGATTCTTTTCCTGATTATGAATTATTATTATTTTGCAAGTGTTCTTGAATATTACAGAGTAAAAATATCACAGAAAAAAATGTGATATTTGTATTGTATTTCTCTCTCATTAATTTTTCTTTCGTATCTAAGACCCTTTCGATGTAATGTTTCCTTTATAACTTGTCCATCATTACTTTATAATTAAATCAGTATTGCTGCATCATTAATATACTATCTTTATCCCCTTTAGTTATATATAATAAGTTCTTTTTTATTTAATGTACTGAATATATTTGTTTCAAAACTATTGTAAAAAGTAAAACGAATCTATTGGTGGATCTTCTATTCAGGTGAAATAACAAAATCCTCTAAAGAAAAACTTTCTAAAAATGAAAACCTTTAGTACTTTACTGGCTACTTCTTGATCATCTTAACCTTTCCAAAAATGAAAACCTTTAGTACTTTTCTGGTTACTTCTTGATCATCTTAACCTTTCCAAAAATGAAAACCTTTAGTACTTTCCTGGTTACTTGATTATCTTTTCGATGCCACCTTTGTCCACAAAAAAACTATAATATATATACATAAATAGAGAAAATTTGAAAGCATCAGCACCGAACAAACTAAATTATCTAAAATAAATATACACGATAAAGGGAATGATTTCTATTAAAAACCACTATTTTAACCACACAGTAAAAAGCGTCAGCAGAGTAATGAGAAACTTGATCCTTCTCATTCCTGTTTTCCTGAGGCTAAACCAACTAATTTAGCTTTTCGATCTCGTGAAATTAAAGCTCTCATGATGGTCCTTAATGTTCAGGGAGGTGTAGACCAAAATGATATTTTTTCTTTGTTTTTTTATAAAGACTGCACATTACTTGCTTCTGAATTATTTGTTACTTTCCGCAAGTAAGCGAAAAGGGGTTCTTTGGGCACTTCATGGAGAATTGGTAATGTTACTGCATTACGTAAAAGCGTTTGACGTAGCTAAAGTCACACTGATTACTGCATAATTTCAGTAATTCCCATATTATCTAAAGATTTTGAAGCTCTTTTGTCATAACATCTAAATGGGTATGCTGAACGTAACCACGAGTTCTCTAGTTTGATATTTTGCTTTTGTAAAAGCCTTGGAGCATGGGATACCCTCTGTACCATCTCCAATGCTATACAGAAATCCCTTGATTGTGGTCAGAAGTTCAAATAATTAGCCTTCATTTTAGCACTCCATTTGACCATGTTAATCATGATGCCCTTGCTTTCAAATTCAAAACGTTAGGATTGGGTGGGTCTTTTTTATCATAATTATTGAACTTTTCAGTAATTGGTCACATAGAGTTGTTGTTGATGGATACCATAGTCAATATAGGAATGTACTACCTGTTGTTCCTGAGGGTAGTGTTCTTGGCCCATTACTATATACACATGATATGTAGTTTGGCCTAGTAAACAAGCTCAATAAATATGCAGATGATGATACTCTCTTTGCAACAATTCCATCTCCTGAATGTAGATCTGGGGATGCTGAAACCTTAATACAGCTCTAGCTAAAATTGGTGAATGGTGCAAATTATTGGGTATAAAGTTGAATCCTAACAAAACTCTAAGTATGATTGTAAGTAGGTCAAGGATAGTGGCTCCTCAACATCCGCATCTAAGTATTGATAATGTTTCTTTAACTTTGAATGCCTCCTAAAATTTTAGGTGTGATTCTCGACAGCAAATTAACTTTTGAGAAACACATTAGGTCTGCGTCTTCTTCAATTGCACAAAAAATTTTAAGATTTTCGGTGATCAATCTATTCTAAAGAAGTGTTTTAATTCTCTCATTCTGCATTGTTTCAAGTATTGTTCTCCTGTCTGGTCTTCAGCTGCCGAATTTCATCTTAATTTGTTGGACAGGAACTTACAGCCTATGAAATTTCTTATTGCTTAATATAGATTTTAATCTCTGGTAGCATCGTTCAATTAGTTCGTTATGCATGGTACACAAGATTTTCATAATTCTGGTCGTCCTTTACATTCAGAACCATCCTTTTCGTAATACTATGAAATACTATCAATATTGCACAGTAATCTAAATGTTTTATTCCAGCAGGGACAAATTTCTGGAATGATCTTCCTAATCTGGTAGTTGAACCAGTGGAACTTGAACAGTTCAAATTTGCAGCAAATGTTTTTATGATGAACACGCTGACATAATTCTCTTTTTATAGTTTATATATGAAAAGATGTTTTAATGGTGATACTGTTCTTAAAAAATTGTTTTAATTGTACATTACTTCTTTTGTAGTTTATTTCCTAATTTTCTTTCCTCATTGGGCTATTCTTCCCACTACAAGCCCTTAGGCATGTAGCATCCTATTCTTCCAAATAGGGTTGTAGCTCAGCTAGTAATAAGTAATAATATTATTGCAAATGCCGTGCAATTCTACACCAATTATTATTTTTTAATATGGTCTTCATCTTGATAAAAAGAGCAAAATATATTAGTTACATTGTTTTATATATCAGCATTTAACAGGAATCTAATTATTGAGTGAATACTTTGCAACATGAAAACACCTTAAGATACTACGGTCCCTTTCACACTAGCTGCCAGACGAAGTAGTCGACTGATAGGTAGATTGGATTCATTTACAACTTTACGGTTTTATCTGAGGCACTCTCAACCCTTGTTCGGCCTTGCATTACGTGTACGACATCTCACTCTCTATTGCCGGTGCCACATAGGCACACACTATTCACGAGCATCAACTGTAACCAATGGCTATCTTCCTGACTGGACCAAGATCTAGTAAAAACTGGTCCAGCACTCCCAAACAGTGATGACGTCATCAGAGCCAAAGCCTCGCTTCCAAAACCCTATTCTTTTTCCATGAACCGGTTTAATATAAAACATATGCCCCATTGACGTCACATTTCCCACCAGCTAATAATTGTTGGACCTGATTCCTAGTACTTGGACTGGACGTCTGGTTATTTTTTTCACGTATAAACATGGATGAAGATATTGATGTAAATCTAATATCCTTAATAGAGGCTAATTCTTTAATATGGGATTAGCATCTAGAAATTTATAAATGTATTTTATAGGTAACTTGGAGGTAGTAGGTTGGCCTGGGCACCAGCCGCCCGTTGGGATACTACCGCTAGAGAGTTATGGGGTTCTTTGACTGGCCACACCGTACTACATAGGACCGTTCTCTTTGGTTACGGTTCTTTCCCTTTGCCTACACAGACACCGAATAGTCTGGCCTATTCTTTACAGATTCTCCTCTGTCCTCATACACCTGACAACACTATGGTTACCAAACGATTCTTCATCACCCAAGGGGTTAACTACTGCACTGTAATTGTTCAGTGGCTACTTTCCTCTTGGTAAGGGTAGAAAACACTCTTTAGCTATGGTAAACAGCTCTTCTAGGAGAAGGACACTCCAAAATCAAACCATTGTTCTCTATTCTTGGGTAGTGCCATAACCTCTGTACCATGGTCTTACACTGCCTTGGGTTAGAGTTCTCTTGCTTGAGGGTACACTCGAACACACTTTTCTATCTGGTTTCTCGTTCTCTTGTTTTGTTGAAGTTTTTATAATTTAAATAGGAAATATTTATTTTATTATTGTTACTATTCTTAAAATATTTTATTTTTCCTTATTTCCTTTCCTCACTGGGCTATTTTCCCTGTTGGGGCCCCTGGGCTCATAGCATCGTGCTTTTCCAACTAGGGTTTTAGCTTAGCATTTAATAATAATAATAATAATAATAATAATAATAATAATAACAATAATAATAATAATAATAATAATAATAATAACTTTGAAAGATTTTATATACGGTTAACACATGATCATTACTATAAGAAAAAGAAATTATTGAATCAATAAAGAAATTATACATATAAACGCATTATATATATTTAATATATATATATATATATATATATATATATATATATATATATATATATATATATGAATATATTATCTATATTATAATAATACACATAAATTATGTATATCTTATATATAATACATACAACATCAATTTGTAGATTGGTCACTGAGAGATATCTATCTATCTATCTACCATGGCACTTCCACCAATTTTTGGGGTAGCCGTCATAAATGATAACATAAGGGGATTTTCATTCTCTTTGTTCTTCCCTGCCTGACGAGGAGTTAAACCGAGTTTGGTTAGTACTGCTTTCCTCTTGTACTTCTCCTATCAACACATGCATTCATCGCCTTCTTCAGCAGATGCCTATTTTCATTCTCTCTACGTGGCCAAACCACCTCAACATATTCATACCCCTTCTAGCTGCTAATTCCTTCCTTGCACTTGTTCTCATGCTCGCTAGTGCATTCTTAACTCTAATCGAGATACACCAGTCATACTCCTTAGACACTTCATCTTGAACACTTTCAATTTCTGTCTCTTCGTCACTTTCACCCGTCACCAGTACGATCCATAAATCAGAGTTGTTACTTTCATCTACCACACTACGATCCATAGAACAGAGTTGTTACAATCACTCTCTCATACAAATTTTCTTTACATTCATTTTAGCCTTCTATTCTTTGCCATTCCTTTCACTGGCCCCCATCACTTTACATCCTTCATTCACTCTCTCATGTACATCTGCTCCCACTCCACCATTTTCAGCAACAACAGACGCTAAGTAATCAAAATGATCTACTTCCTTAAGTAACTCTCTATTTAACATGACATTCAATCTAGCACCACCCTCCCTTCTTGTGCATCTCATAAACTTACTCTTACCCATATTAATTCTCATCTTCCTTCTCTCACACACCCTTCCAAACTCAATCACTAATTGGACCAGCTTCTCCTCCAAGTCTCCAACTAATACAGTATCATACGCAATCAAGAACTGATTCACCTCCACTCATGATTATTCTCTTCTATCAGTTTCAACCCTCGATCAACCACTCGAGCATTCATCTCTCTTACAACTCTATCAACAAAAAAAATGAACAACCATAGCGTCATCACACATCACTGTCTCAGCCCCACTCTCGCTGGAAACCACTCACTCACTTCATTTCCTATCCTAACACACACTTTACCAAGTATAAACTCTTCAATTTTTGCACACTGAAGTTCAGAAAGTTGAAATACAAAATTCCTTAGGAGTGTTGGGGTTACACCCTACGAAATACACATACCACTTACCAAATTATTATTATTACTCTATAAGCTAAAACCTTAGCTGGAAAGGAAGGATGCCATAAGACCAGGGGCTCCATCAGGGAAAAATATCCCAATAACAAAAAGAAATAAGGAAAAAATAAACCATATGAGATATATTTAACAATTGATAAAATACTTTAAAAATATTAACAACAAAATATAAGTCATATTAAACTATGAAAAGATTAATATCAGCCTGTTCAACATAAGAACATTTGCTGAAAGTTTGAACTTATGAATAAGTAAGATATGCCATTGTGACCGAAATCATAAGTTATATTCTCCCTTTTTCCATTTGCAATCACATAGATATCTTAGATGTTTGGGAATTACTGCAAAGTTTATCATTATTTTGGACACTTTTTATTAGAACTGATCATTTTATGAGAAATGTTTTACCTTTTCCTTCCTGATATTGAATTTTTTTTTTTTTTTAAATCATGAATAAAAGCTAGATTTGGTTTTCAATTCTCCTTGGCAATCAAATCCAAAAAGAACTACACAATTACAAGAACTGGAACTAGCATAGGAACAATTATAAAAAAATTACCAACACTATGGTAGGTTACACCAATGGAACTATATTAAATTCGACGCTGGATAAAACCAGTCATTACCTCTGGTAACATTGTATGAACTATGTCAACAATGCTTCAACGACTACTAAAAATTACCCCAGTCACAACTATGATGACTAACAATGAAAATATCAGGGAAAAAAATAGAAACTTGCAAACATCACACGAACTACCTCTTGTAGCATGTACTGCCTCTTGTAGTATGTACTAAATCTTGTAACATGCACTATTATTGTAACATGTACATTACTACCACTAATGCTAAAAAACACCACAGCAACACAGACCACATTATCATACGTCTAAGCTGAGGTGAATGCGTCAAGAATACAATGTTTCTTATTGTATTTCAAATTGACTTATCTGCCCTATTTTGTAATCCAATCTTTTGTAAATGATTCATTTCTCCATCAATTTTAGTTGGATTATCTCTTACTGGATTTGCTCCAGATAAGATTTTAGATGTGATTTATCAACTGTTTTATTCCTCAACAACACTGAATACGAATTATGTCTCGTAATCAATTATATTCACTTTTCCTTAGTCTGATAAACATTAATGTTTATAGCCTTGTTCATATATGTTACCATTTAGAAACTTGGGATATGACAAATATATATTTGTTTTCTCCCAAAATTGAAAACAGAAACTTTATATTACTGTAATAATTTTAATGAGTTAGAACATCAACTTAGGACATCCATTCCTAGAGTTAACCTTAACCATCTATGAATTATTTTAAAAAAAATCAATATCCTCAAAAATAAAGGAAAAAATAATTTTTAATGAGAGTTACAACATACACGTAGGGAATAAATTTCTAAATATAACCTTACACATCTAAAAAAAATATCATTAAAAAAATCATTATCTTGAAAAGTAAAATGAATAAAGAAAAAAATTCTTGAAAGATGAAAATGATTATAGCTTTAATATTTATTTATTCAATATATTCTTTTTAATTACAAGGATCAACGACAGATACTACCACTGGTACTACTACAGGAACTACCACTGGTACTACTACTGGAACTACTACTGCTACTACTACAGGAAGTACTACAGGAACTACCACTGGGACTACTACAGAAACTACAACTGCTACTACCACTGGTACTACTACAGGAACTACCACTGGTACTACTACTGGAACTACTACTGCTACTACTACAGGAACTACTACAGGAACTACCACTGCTACTACTACTGGTACTACTACAGGAACTACCACTGCTACTACCACTGATACAACTACAGGAACTACCACTGCTACTACCACTGGTACTACTACAGGAACTACCACTGCTACTACCACTGGTACTACTACAGGAACTACCACTGCTACTACCTCTGGTACAACTACAGGAACTACCACTGCTACTACCACTGGTACTACTACAGGAACTACTTCTGGTACAACCACTGGTACTACTACAGGAACTACCACTGCTACTACCACTGGAACAACTACAGGAACTACCACTGCTACTACCACTGGTACAACTACAGCAACTACAACTGCTACTACCACTGGTACAACTACGGGAACTACCACTGGTACTACTAAAGGAACTACCACTGCTACTACCACTGGTACTACTACAGGAACTACCACTGCTACTTCCACTGGTACAACTACAGGAACTACAACTGCTACTACCACTGGTACAACAACGGGAACTACCACTGGTACGACTACAGGAACTACCACAGGTACTACTACAGGAACTACCACTGGTACTACTACAGGAACTACCACTGCTACTACTACTGGTACAACTACAGGAACTACAACTGCTACTACCACTGGTACCACTACGGGAACTACCACTGGTACGACTACAGGAACTACCACAGGTACTACTACAGGAACTACCACTGGTACTACTACAGGAACTACCACTGCTACTACCACTGGTACAACTACAGGAACTACCACTGCTACTACCACTGGTACTACTACAGGAACTACTACTGGTACAACCACTGGTACAACTACAGGAACTACCACTGCTACAACCGCTGGTACTTCTACAGGAACTACCACTGCTACTACCACTGGTACAACTACAGGAACTACCACTGGTACTACTACAGGAACTACCACTGCTACTACCACTGGTACTACTACAGGAACTACCACTGCTACTACCACTGGTACTACTACAGGAACTACCACTGCTACTACAACTGGTACAACTACGGGAACTACCACTGCTACTACCACTGGTACAACTACGGGAACTACCACTGGTACTACTACACGAACTACCACTGCTACTACCACTGGTGCAACGACAGGAACTACCACTGCTACTACCACTGGTACTACTACAGGAACTACCACTGGAACTACCACTGGTACAACTACAGGAACTACAACTGCTACTCCTACAGGAACTACCACTGCTACTACCACTGGTACTACTACAGGAACTACCACTGCTACTACCACTGGTCCAACTACAGGAACTACAACTGCTACTACCACTGGTACAACTACAGGAACTACCACAGGTACTACTACAGGAACTACCACTGGTACTACCACTGGAACTACCACTGCTACTACCACTGGTACAACTACAGGAACTACCACTGCTACTACCACTGGTACTACTACAGGAACTACCACTGCTACTACCACTGGTACAACTACGGGAACTACCACTGGTACAACTACAGGAACTACCACTGTTACTACCACTGGTACAACTACAGGAACTACCAGTGCTACTACCACTGGTACAACTACGGGAACTACCACTGGTACGACTACAGGAACTACCACAGGTACTACTACAGGAACTACCACTGGTACTACTACAGGAACTACCACTGCTACTACCACTAGTACAACTACAGGAACTACCACTGCTACTACCACTGGTACTACTACAGGAACTACTACTGGTACAACTACAGGAACTACCACTGCTACTACTACTGGTACAACTAGCGGAACTACCACTGGTACTACTACAGGAACTACCACAGGTACTACTACAGGAACTACCACTGGTACTACTACAGGAACTACCACTCCTACTACCACTGGTACAACTACAGGAACTACCACTGGTACTACCACTGTTACTACTACAGGAACTACTACAGGTACAACCACTGGTACAACTACAGGAACTACCACTGCTACTACCACTGGGACCTCTACAGGAACTACCACTGCTACTACCACTGGTACTACCACAGGAACTACCACTGCTACTACCACTGGTACAACTACAGGAACTACCACTGGTACTACTACAGGAACTACCACAGCTACTACCACTGGTACTACTACAGGAACTACCACTGCTACTACCACTGGTACAACTACAGGAACTACCACTGGTACTACCACTGGTACTACTACAGGAACTACCACTGCTACTACCACTGGTACAACTACAGGAACTACCACTGCTACTACCACTGGTACTACTACAGGAACTACCACTGCTACTACCACTGGTACAACTACAGGAACTACCACTGGTACTACTACAGGAACTACCACAGCTACTACCAATGGTACTACTACAGGAACTACCACTGCTACTACCACTGGTACTACTACAGGAACTACCACTGCTACTACTACTGGTACAACTACGGGAACTACCACTGGTACAACTACGGGAAGTACCACTGCTACTACCACTGGTACAACTACGGGAACTACCACTGGTACTACTACAGGAACTACCACTGCTACTACCACTGGTACAACGACAGGAACTACCACTGCTACTACCACTGGTACTACTACAGGAACTACTACTGGTACAACCACTGGTACAACTACAGGAACTACAACTGCTACTACAACTGGTACTACTACAGGAACTACCACTGCTACTACCACTGGTACAACTACAGGAACTACTACTGGTACAACTACAGGAACTACCACTGGTACAACTACAGGAACTACCACAGGTACTACTACAGGAACTACCACTGGTACTACTACAGGAACAACCACTGCTACTACCACTGCTTCTACTACTGGTACAACTACGGGAACTACAACTGCTACTACCACTGGTACAACTACGGGAACTACCACTGGTACTACTACAGGAACTACCACTGGTACAACTACTGGAACTACCACTGGTACAACTACAGGAACTACCACAGGTACTACTACAGGAACTACCACTGGTACTACTACAGGAACAACCACTGCTACTACCACTGGTACTACTACAGGAACTACTACTGGTACAACTACAGGAACTACCACTGCTACTACTACTGGTACAACTACAGGAACTACAACTGCTACTACCACTGGTACAACTACGGGAACTACCACTGGTACAACTACAGGAACTACCACTGGTACTACTACTGGAACTACTACTGCTACTACTACAGGAACTACTACAGGAACTACCACTGCTACTACTACTGGTACTACTACAGGAACTACCACAGCTACTACCACTGGTACAACTACAGGAACTACCACTGCTACTACCACTGGTACTACTACAGGAACTACCACTGCTACTACCACTGGTACAACTACAGGAACTACCACTGGTACTACTACAGGAACTACCACAGCTACTACCACTGGTACTACTACAGGAACTACCACTGCTACTACCACTGGTACTACTACAGGAACTACCACTGCTACTACTACTGGTACAACTACGGGAACTACCAATGGTACAACTACGGGAAGTACCACTGCTACTACCACTGGTACAACTACGGGAACTACCACTGGTACTACTACAGGAACTACCACTGCTACTACCACTGGTACAACGACAGGAACTACCACTGCTACTACCACTGGTACTACTACAGGAACTACTACTGGTACAACCACTGGTACAACTACAGGAACTACAACTGCTACTACAACTGGTACTACTACAGGAACTACCACTGCTACTACCACTGGTACAACTACAGGAACTACTACTGGTACAACTACAGGAACTACCACTGGTACAACTACAGGAACTACCACAGGTACTACTACAGGAACTACCACTGGTACTACTACAGGAACAACCACTGCTACTACCACTGCTACTACTACTGGTACAACTACAGGAACTACAACTGCTACTACCACTGGTACAACTACGGGAACTACCACTGATACTACTACAGGAACTACCACTGGTACAACTACTGGAACTACCACTGGTACAACTACAGGAACTACCACAGGTACTACTACAGGAACTACCACTGGTACTACTACAGGAACAACCACTGCTTCTACCACTGGTACTACTACAATAACTACTACTGGTACAACTACAGGAACTACCACTGCTACTACTACTGGTACAACTACAGGAACTACAACTGCTACTACCACTGGTACAACTACGGGAACTACCACTGGTACAACTACAGGAACTACCACTGGTACAACTACTGGAACCACCACTGGTACAACTACTGGAACTACCACAGGTACAACTACAGGAACTACCACTGGTACTACTACAGGAACAACCACTGCTACTACCACAGGTACAACTACAGGAACTACAACTGCTACTACCACTGGTACAACTACTGGAACTACCACTGGTACAACTACAGGAACTACTACAGGTACTACTACAGGAACTACCACTGGTACTACTACAGGAACTACCACTGCTACTACCACTGGTACAACTACAGGAACTACTACTGGTACAACTACAGGAACTACCACAGGTACTACTACAGGAACTACCACTGGTACTACTACAGGAACAACCACTGCTACTACCACTGGTACTACTACAGGAACTACTACTGGTACAACTACAGGAACTAACACTGCTACTACTACTGGTACAACTACAGGAACTACAACTGCTACTACCACTGGTACAACTACAGGAACTACCACTGGTACTACTACAGGAACTACCACTGGTACAACTACTGGAACTACCACTGGTACAACTACAGGAACTACCACAGGTACTACTACAGGAACTACCACTGGTACTACTACAGGAACAACCACTGCTACTACCACTGGTACTACTACAGGAACTACTACTGGTACAACTACAGGAACTACCACTGCTACTACTACTGGTACAACTACAGGAACTACAACTGCTACTACCACTGGTACAACTACGGGAACTACCACTGGTACAACTACAGGAACTACCACTGGTACAACAACTGGAACCACCACTGGTACAACTACTGGAACTACCACAGGTACTACTACAGGAACTACCACTGGTACTACTACAGGAACAACCACTGCTACTACCACTGGTACTACTACAGGAACTACTACTGGTACAACTACAGGAACTACCACTGCTACTACTACTGGTACAACTACAGGAACTACAACTGCTACTACCACTGGTACAACTACGGGAACTACCACTGGTACTACTACAGGTACTACTACAGGAACTACCACTGGTACTACTACAGGAACTACCACTGCTACTACAACTGGTACTACAACTGGTACTACTACAGGAACTACTACTGGTACAACCACTGGTACAACTACAGGAACTACCACTGCTACTACCACTGGTACTTCTACAGGAACTACCACTGCTACTACCACTGGTACTACCACAGGAACTACCACTGCTACTACCACTGGTACTACTACAGGAACTACCACTGCTACTACCACTGGTACAACTACAGGAACTACCACTGCTACTACTACAGGAACTACCACTGCTACTACCACTGGTACTACTACAGGAACTACCACTGCTACTACCACTGGTACTACTACAGGAACTACCACTGCTACTACCACTGGTACAACTACGGGAACTACCACTGGTACAACTACGGGAACTACCACTGCTACTACCACTGGTACAACGACAGGAACTACCACTGCTACTACCACTGGTACTACTACAGGAACTACTACTGGTACAACCACTGGTACAACTACAGGAACTACAACTGCTACTACCACTGGTACAACAACAGGAACTACCACCGCTACTACTACTGGAACTACCACTGCTACTACTACTGAAACTACCACTGCTACTACCACAGGTACAACTATATCTACCAGTGCCACTTAAACTACCCCAGGTTCGACTGCAGGAAATATCATCGGCACAACTTCAACTGTTTCCAAATGCATGTTTCAATGACACAGTCAATAAATCATTGCTTCACTGCAGTTTCTGCTGATTCTAATTTCTGATTAAGAATCAGTTCAGTTTAAATGAGCAAACATTTCTACTATTCCGGTCCTACTTTACTACTGACTTATTAATAACATGACCTTTTTCTTTTAAAGGAAACATTTTTTGGGGGACATTGTTTGCATATCAAAATTAAGTTAACACTGGCATGAAATTCACTTTTTAATGTTATGTAAAGAATATATCATAAACAAAATTAACTATTCATACTTTCAATCAGGATGCCAGATAATTCATGATCAATCAATCAATTAATCAATCATACTTTCAAAATAGATGGCAGAATGTTTCCTTTAATTATAGTATATTTCTACCTTTTTTTCTAAAGCATAATTACTGTTGGATTCTTTTCCTGATTATGAATTATTATTATTTTACAAGTGTTCTTGAATATTCCAAAGAGTAAAAATATCACAGAAAAAATTGTGATATTTGTATTGTATTTTTCTCTCATTAATTTTTCTTTCGTATCTAAGACCCTTTCGATGTAATGTTTCCTTTATAACTTGTCCATCATTACTTTATAATTAAATCAGTATTGCCGCATCATTAATATACTATCTTTATCCCCTTTAATTATATATAATAAGTTCTTTTTTTATTTAATGTACTGAATATATTTGTTTCAAAACTATTGTAAAAAGTAAAACGAATCTATTGGTGGATCTTCTATTCAGGTGAAATAACAAAATTCTCTAAAGAAAAATTTTCTAAAAATGAAAACCTTTAGTACTTTACTGGCTACTTCTTATCATCTTTAACTTTCTAAAAATGAAAACCTTTAGTACTTTACTGGCTACTTCTTGATCATCTTAACCTTTCCAAAAATGAAAACCTTTAGTACTTTTCTGGTTACTTGATTATCTTTTCGATGCCACCTTTGTCCACAAAAAAAAACTATAATATATATACATAGATAGAGAAAATTTGAAAGCATCAGCACCGAACAAACTAAATTATCTAAAATAAATATACACGATAAAGGGAATGATTTCTATTAAAAACCACTATTTTAACCACACAGTAAAAAGCGTCAGCAGAGTAATGAGAAACTTGATCCTTCTCATTCCTGTTTTCCTGAGGCTAAACCAACTAATTTAGCTTTTCGATCTCGTGAAATTAAAGCTCTCATGATGGTCCTTAATGTTCAGGGAGGTGTAGACCAAAATGATATTTTTTCTTTGTTTTTTTATAAAGACTGCACATTACTTGCTTCTGAATTATTTGTTACTTTCCGCAAGTAAGCGAAAAGGGGTTCTTTGGGCACTTCATGGAGAATTGGTAATGTTACTCCATTACGTAAAAGCGTTTGACGTAGCTAAAGTCACACTGATTACTGCATAATTTCAGTAATTCCCATATTATCTAAAGATTTTGAAGCTCTTTTGTCATAACATCTAAATGGGTATGCTGAACGTAACCACGAGTTCTCTAGTTTGATATTTTGCTTTTGTAAAAGCCTTGGAGCATGGGATACCCTCTGTACCATCTCCAATGCTATACAGAAATCCCTTGATTGTGGTCAGAAGTTCAAATAATTAGCCTTCATTTTAGCACTCCATTTGACCATGTTAATCATGATGCCCTTGCTTTCAAATTCAAAACGTTAGGATTGGGTGAGTCTTTTTTATCATAATTATTGAACTTTTCAGTAATTGGTCACATAGAGTTGTTGTTGATGGATACCATAGTCAATATAGGAATGTACTACCTGTTGTTCCTGAGGGTAGTGTTCTTGGCCCATTACTATATACACATGATATGTAGTTTGGCCTAGTAAACAAGCTCAATAAATATGCAGATGATGATACTCTCTTTGCAACAATTCCATCTCCTGAATGTAGATCTGGGGATGCTGAAACCTTAATACAGCTCTAGCTAAAATTGGTGCATGGTGCAAATTGTTGGGTATAAAGTTGAATCCTAACAAAACTCAAAGTATGATCGTAAGTAGGTCAAGGATAGTGGCTCCTCAACATCCGCATCTCAGTATTGATAATGTTTCTTTAACTTTGAATGCCTCCTAAAATTTTAGGTGTGATTCTCGACAGCAAATTAACTTTTGAGAAACACATTAGGTCTGCGTCTTCTTCAATTGCACAAAAAATTGGCTTATAGAGAAAGTCTTTTAAGATTTTCGGTGATCAATCTATTCTAAAGAAGTGTTTTAATTCTATCATTCTGCATTGTTTCAAGTATTGTTCTCCTGTCTGGTCTTCAGCTGCCGAATTTCATCTTAATTTGTTGGACAGGAACTTACAGCCTATGAAATTTCTTATTGCTTGATATAGATTTTAATCTCTGGTAGCATCGTTCAATTAGTTCGTTATGCATGGTACACAAGATTTTCATAATTCTGGTCGTCCTTTACATTCAGAACCATCCTTTTCGTAATACTATGAAATACTATCAATATTGCACAGTAATCTAAATGTTTTATTCCAGCAGGGACAAATTTCTGGAATGATCTTCCTAATCTGGTAGTTGAACCAGTGGAACTTGAACAGTTCAAATTTGCAGCAAATGTTTTTATGATGAACAGGCTGACATAATTCTCTTTTTATAGTTTATATATGAAAAGATGTTTTAATGGTGATACTGTTCTTAAAAAACTGTTTTAATTGTTCATTACTTCTTTTGTAGTTTATTTCCTAATTTTCTTTCCTCATTGGGCTATTTTTCCCAGTACGAGCCCTTAGGCATGTAGCATCCTACTTTTCCAAATAGGGTTGTAGGTCCGCTAGTGATAAGTAATAATATTGTTGCAAATGCGGTGCTATTCTACACCCATTATTATATTTTTTAATATGGTCTTCATCTTGATAAAAAGAGCAAAATATATTAGTTACATTGTTTTATATATCAGTATTTAACAGGAATCTAATTATTGAGTGAATACTTTGCAACATGAAAACACCTTAAGATACTACAGTCCCTTTCACAGTAGCTGCCTGACGAAGTAGTCGACTGATAGGTAGAATGGATTAATTTACATCTTTACGGTTTTATCTGAGGCACTCTCAACCCTTGTTCGGCCTTGCATTACGTGTACGACATCCCACTCTCTATTGCCGGTGCCACAAAAGCACACAATATTTACGAGCATCCACAGTAACCGATGGATATCTTCCTGACTGGACCAAAATCTAGTAAAAACTGGTCCAGCACTCCCAAACAGAGATGACGTCATCAGAGCTCAAGCCTGGCTTCCAAAACCCTATTCTTTTTCCATGAACCGGTTTAATATAAAACATATGCCCCATTGACGTCACATTTCCCACCAGCTAATAATTGTTGGACCTGATTCCTAGTACTTGGACTGGACGTCTGGTTATTTTTTTCACGTATAAACATGGATGAAGATATTGATGTAAATCTAAAATCCTTAATAGAGGCTAATTCTTTAATATGGGATTAGCATCTAGAAATTTATAAATGTACTTTACAGGTAGGTAACTTTGAAAAATTTTAAATAGGGTTAACACATGATCATTACTATAAAGGTAAGAAAGTATAAAATCAATAAAGAAATGATACATATAAACACATTATATATATCTATATCTATCTATCTATCTATCTATCTATCTATCTATATATATATATATATATATATATATATATATATATATATATATATATATATATATATATGAATATATTATCTATATCTTAATTAATAATACACATAAATTATATATTTTTTATATATAATACATACAACAGCATTTTGTAGATTGGTCACTGTGAGATATCTATCTATCTATCTACCATGACACTTCTACCATTTTTTGAGGTAGCCGACATAATTGATAACAAAAGGGGATTTTTCTTCTCTCCGTTCTTCCCTGCCTGACGAGGAGTTCAACCGAGTTTCGTTGGTACTGCTACCGGGCCACAGGCCACCCTCCCCAGTTATCTAAGACAATTGAAGCTTTAAATGCTGGATCCCCTACTGCAGTTACGTCAGTGGTCACCAAGTGGAAGCAGCAGGACCTATTGCAACTGTGTCACAATCACTCACCATTCATTAATATTTCTCGCATAATCTTTAGCCTCTTTACATTCATTTTAGCCTTCTATTCTTTGCAATTCCTTTCACTGGCCCCCAGCATTTTACATCCTTCATTCACTCTCTCATGTACATCTGCTTCCACTTCACCATCTGCAACAACAACAGACGTTAAGTACTTAAACGGATCTACTTCCTCAGTAACTCTCCATTTAACATGATATTCAATCTAGCACCAACTTCCTCCTCGTGCATATCATAAAGTTACTCTTACCCACATTAACTCTCATCTCCCTTCTCTCACACACCCTTCCAAACTCAATCACTAATTGGACCAGCTTCTCCTCCAAGTCTCCAACCAATACGGCATTCATCTCTCTTACAGCTCTATCAACAAAAAAATTGAACAACCATGGCGTCATCACACATCCCTGTCTCAGCCCCACTCTCACTGGAAACCACTCACTCACTTCATTTCCTATCCTAACACACACTTTATTGAGTATAAACTTTTCAATTTTTGCACACTGAAGTTCATAAAGTTGAAATACAAAATTACTTTTGGATGTTGGGGTTACACCCTACAAAATACACATACCACTTACCAAATTATTATTATTACTCTATAAGCTAAAACCTTAGCTGGAAAAGAAGGATGCCATAAGACCAGGGGCTCCATCAGGGAAAAATATCCCAATAACAAAAAGAAATAAGGAAAAAATAAACCATATGAGATATATTTAACAATTGATAAAATACTTTAAAAATATTAACAACAAAATATAAAAGTCATATTAAACTATGAAAAGATTAATATCAGCCTGTTCAACATAAGAACATTTGCTGAAAGTTTGAACTTATGAATAAGTAAGATATGCCATTGTGACCGAAATCATAAGTTTTATTCTCCCTTTTTCCATTTGCAATCACATAGATATCTTAGATGTTTGGGAATTGCTGCAAAGTTTATCATTATTTTGGACACTTTTTATTAGAACTGATCATTTTATGAGAAATGTTTTACCTTTTCCTTCCTGATATTGAATTTTTTTTTTTTTTTTAATCATGAATAAAAGCTAGATTTGGTTTTCAATTCTCCTTGGCAATCAAATCCAAAAAGAACTACACAATTACAAGAACTGGAACTAGCATAGGAACAATTATAAAAAAATTACCAACACTATGGTAGGTTACACCAATGGAACTATATTAAATTCGACGCTGGATAAAACCAGTCATTACCTCTGGTAACATTGTATGAACTATGTCAACAATGCTTCAATGACTACTAAAAATTACCCCAGTCACAACTAGGATGACTAATACTGAAAATATCAGGGATGAAAATAGAAACTTGCAAACATCACACGAACTACCTCTTGTAGCATGTACTGCCTCTTGTAGTATGTACTAACTCTTGTAGCATGTACTAACTCTTGTAGCATGTACTAAATCTTGTAACATGTACATTACTACCACTAATGCTAAAAAACACGAGAGCAACAGAGACCACATTATTATACATCGAAGCTTGAGGTGAATGTCTCTAGAATACAATGTTTCTTATTGTATTTCAAATTGACTTATCTGCCCTATTTTGTAATCCAATCTTTTGTAAATGATTCATTTCTCCATCAATTTTAGTTGGATTATCTCTTACTGGATTTGCTCCAGATACCATTTTTGATGTGATTTATCAACTGTTTTATTCCTCAACAACACTGAATACGATTTATGTCTTGTAATCAATTATATTCACTTTTTCTTAGTCTGATAAACATTAATGTTTATAGCCTTGTTCATATATGTTACTATTTCGAAACTTGGGATATGACCAATATATATTTGTTTTCTCACAAAATTGCAAACAGAAACTTTATATTACTGTAATAATTTTAATGAGAGTTAGAACATCCACGTAGGACATACATTTCTAGGCTTAACCTTCGCCATCTAAGAATTATTTGTTAAAAAATCAATATCCTTGAAAATTAAGGAAAAATTCATTTTTAATGAGAGTTAGAACATACACGTATGGCATAAATTTCTAGATATAACCTTACACATCTAAAAGAATATCTTTGAAATAATTAATATCTTGAAAATGAAGGAAAAATCCACCATAAAGTAATATGAATAGAAAAAAAATCAAAAGAACAAGAAAATGATTGTAGCTTTATCATTTATTTATTCAATATATGCATTTTAATTACAAGGGTCATCCACAGATACTACTACTGCTACTACTACAGGAACTACCACTGGTACTACTACAGGAACTACTACAGGAACTACCACTGGTACTACTACTGGTACTACTACAGGAACTACCACTACTACTACTACAGGACCTACTACAGGAACTACCACTGGTACTACAACTGGTACTACTACAGGAACTACCACAGCTACTACCACTGGTACAACTACAGGAACTACCACTGGTACTACTACAGGAACTACCACAGCTACTACCACTGGTACAACTACAGGAACTACCACTGGTACTACTACAGGAACTACCACAGCTACTACCAGTGGTACAACTACAGGAACTACCACTGGTACTACTACAGGAACTACCACAGCTACTACCACTGGTACAACTACAGGAACTACCACAGCTACTACCACTGGTACAACTACAGGAACTACCACTGGTACTACTACAGGAACTACCACAGCTACTACCACTGGTACAACTACAGGAACTACCACTGCTACTACTACAGGAACTACCACAGCTACTACCACTGGTACAACTACAGGAACTACCACAGCTACTACCACTGGTACAACTACAGGAACTACCACTGGTACTACTACAGGAACTACCACAGCTACTACCACTGGTACAACTACAGGAACTACCACTGGTACTACTACAGGAACTACCACAGCTACTACCACTGGTACAACTACAGGAACTACCACTGGTACTACTACAGGAACTACCACAGCTACTACCAGTGGTACAACTACAGGAACTACCACTGGTACTACTACAGGAACTACCACTGCTACTACTACAGGAACTACCACTGCTACTACCACTGGTACTACTACAGGAACTACCACTGGTACTACCACTGGTACTACTACAGGAACTACCACAGCTACTACCAGTGGTACAACTACAGGAACTACCACTGGTACTACCACTGGTACTACTACAGGAACTACCACTGGTACTACAACTGGTACTACTACAGGAACTACCACAGCTACTACCACTGGTACAACTACAGGAACTACCACTGGTACTACTACAGGAACTACCACTGGTACTACCACTGGTACTACTACAGGAACTACCACAGCTACTACCAGTGGTACAACTACAGGAACTACCACTGGTACTACTACAGGAACTACCACTGCTACTACTACAGGAACTACCACTGCTACTACCACTGGTACAACTACAGGAACTACCACTGGTACTACCACTGGTACTACTACAGGAACTACCACAGCTACTACCAGTGGTACAACTACAGGAACTACCACTGGTACTACTACAGGAACTACCACTGCTACTACTACAGGAACTACCACTGCTACTACCACTGGTACAACTACAGGAATTACCACTGCTACTACCACTGGAACTACTACAGAAACTACCACTGCTACTACCACTGGTACAACTACAGGAACTACCACTGGTACTACTACAGGAACTACCACTGCTACTACTACAGGAACTACCACTGCTACTACCACTGGTACTACTACAGGAACTACTACTGCTACTACCACTGGTACTACTACAGGAACTACCACTGGAACTACCACTGGTACTACTACAGGAACTACCACAGCTACTACCACTGGTACAACTACAGGAACTACCACTGGTACTACCACTGGTACTACTACAGGAACTACCACAGCTACTACCACTGGTACAACTACAGGAACTACCACGGGTACTACTACAGGAACTACCACTGCTACTACTACAGGAACTACCACTGCTACTACCACTGGTACAACTACAGGAACTACCACTGCTACTACCACTGGTACTACTACAGGAACTACCACTGCTACTACCACTGGTACTACTACAGGAACTACCACTGCTACTACCACTGGTACAACTACAGGAACTACAACTGCTACTACCACTGGTACAACTACTGGAACTACCACTGGTACGACTACAGGAACTACCACAGGAACTACCACAGGTACTACTACAGGAACTACCACTGGTACTACTACAGGAACTACCACTGCTACTACCACTGGTACAACTACAGGAACTACCACTGGTACAACTACAGGAACTACTACTGGTACAACTACAGGAACTACCACTGGTACAACTACAGGAACTACCACAGGTACTACTACAGGAACTACCACTGGTACTACTACAGGAACAACCACTGCTACTACCACTGGTACTACTACAGGAACTACTACTGGTACAACTACAGGAACTACCACTGCTACTACTACTGGTACAACTACAGGAACTACCACGGGTACTACTACAGGAACTACCACTGCTACTACTACAGGAACTACCACTGCTACTACCACTGGTACAACTACAGGAACTACCACTGCTACTACCACTGGTACTACTACAGGAACTACCACTGCTACTACCACTGGTACTACTACAGGAACTACCACTGCTACTACCACTGGTACAACTACAGGAACTACAACTGCTACTACCACTGGTACAACTACTGGAACTACCACTGGTACGACTACAGGAACTACCACAGGTACTACTACAGGAACTACCACTGGTACTACTACAGGAACTACCACTGCTACTACCACTGGTACAACTACAGGAACTACTACTGGTACAACTACAGGAACTACCACTGGTACAACTACAGGAACTACCACAGGTACTACTACAGGAACTACCACTGGTACTACTACAGGAACAACCACTGCTACTACCACTGGTACTACTACAGGAACTACTACTGGTACAACTACAGGAACTACCACTGCTACTACTACTGGTACAACTACAGGAACTACAACTGCTACTACCACTGGTACAACTACGGGAACTACCACTGGTACTACTACAGGAACTACCACTGGTACAACTACTGGAACTACCACTGGTACAACTACAGGAACTACCACAGGTACTACTACAGGAACTACCACTGGTACTACTACAGGAACAACCACTGCTACTACCACTGGTACTACTACAGGAACTACTACTGGTACAACTACAGGAACTACCACTGCTACTACTACTGGTACAACTACAGGAACTACAACTGCTACTACCACTGGTACAACTACGGGAACTACCACTGGTACAACTACAGGAACTACCACTGGTACAACTACTGGAACTACCACTGGTACAACTACAGGAACTACCACAGGTACTACTACAGGAACTACCACTGGTACTACTACAGGAACAACCACTGCTACTACCACTGGTACTACTACAGGAACTACTACTGGTACAACTACAGGAACTACCACTGCTACTACTACTGGTACAACTACAGGAACTACAACTGCTACTACCACTGGCACAACTACGGGCACTACCACTGGTACTACTACAGGTACTACTACAGGAACTACCACTGGTACTACTACAGGAACTACCACTGCTACTACAACTGGTACTACAACTGGTACTACTACAGGAACTACCACTGCTACTACCACTGGTACTACTACAGGAACTACTACTGGTACAACCACTGGTACAACTACAGGAACTACAACTGCTACTACCACTGGTACAACAACAGGAACTACCACCGCTACTACTACTGGAACTACCACTGCTACTACTACAGCAACTACCACTGCTACTACTACTGAAACTACCACTGCTACTACCACAGGTACAACTATATCTACCAGTGCCAATTAAACTACCCCAGGTTCGACTGCAGGAAATATCATCGGCACAACTTCAACTGTTTCCAAATGCATGTTTCAATGACACAGTCAATAAATCATTGCTTCACTGCAGTTTCTGCTGATTCTAATTTCTGATTAAGAATCAGTTCAGTTTAAATGAGCAAACATTTCTACTATTCCGGTCCTACTTTACTACTGACTTATTAATAACATGACCTTTTTCTTTTAAAGGAAACATTTTTTGGGGGACATTGTTTGCATATCAAAATTAAGTTAACACTGGCATGAAATTCACTTTTTAATGTTATGTAAAGAATATATCATAAACAAAATTAACTATTCATACTTTCAATCAGGATGCCAGATAATTCATGATCAATCAATCAATTAATCAATCATACTTTCAAAATAGATGGCAGAATGTTTCCTTTAATTATAGTATATTTCTACCTTTTTTTCTAAAGCATAATTACTGTTGGATTCTTTTCCTGATTATGAATTATTATTATTTTACAAGTGTTCTTGAATATTCCAAAGAGTAAAAATATCACAGAAAAAATTGTGATATTTGTATTGTATTTTTCTCTCATTAATTTTTCTTTCGTATCTAAGACCCTTTCGATGTAATGTTTCCTTTATAACTTGTCCATCATTACTTTATAATTAAATCAGTATTGCCGCATCATTAATATACTATCTTTATCCCCTTTAATTATATATAATAAGTTCTTTTTTTATTTAATGTACTGAATATATTTGTTTCAAAACTATTGTAAAAAGTAAAACGAATCTATTGGTGGATCTTCTATTCAGGTGAAATAACAAAATTCTCTAAAGAAAAATTTTCTAAAAATGAAAACCTTTAGTACTTTACTGGCTACTTCTTATCATCTTTAACTTTCTAAAAATGAAAACCTTTAGTACTTTACTGGCTACTTCTTGATCATCTTAACCTTTCCAAAAATGAAAACCTTTAGTACTTTTCTGGTTACTTGATTATCTTTTCGATGCCACCTTTGTCCACAAAAAAAAACTATAATATATATACAGAGATAGAGAAAATTTGAAAGCATCAGCACCGAACAAACTAAATTATCTAAAATAAATATACACGATAAAGGGAATGATTTCTATTAAAAACCACTATTTTAACCACACAGTAAAAAGCGTCAGCAGAGTAATGAGAAACTTGATCCTTCTCATTCCTGTTTTCCTGAGGCTAAACCAACTAATTTAGCTTTTCGATCTCGTGAAATTAAAGCTCTCATGATGGTCCTTAATGTTCAGGGAGGTGTAGACCAAAATGATATTTTTTCTTTGTTTTTTTATAAAGACTGCACATTACTTGCTTCTGAATTATTTGTTACTTTCCGCAAGTAAGCGAAAAGGGGTTCTTTGGGCACTTCATGGAGAATTGGTAATGTTACTCCATTACGTAAAAGCGTTTGACGTAGCTAAAGTCACACTGATTACTGCATAATTTCAGTAATTCCCATATTATCTAAAGATTTTGAAGCTCTTTTGTCATAACATCTAAATGGGTATGCTGAACGTAACCACGAGTTCTCTAGTTTGATATTTTGCTTTTGTAAAAGCCTTGGAGCATGGGATACCCTCTGTACCATCTCCAATGCTATACAGAAATCCTTTGATTGTGGTCAGAAGTTCAAATAATTAGCCTTCATTTTAGCACTCCATTTGACCATGTTAATCATGATGCCCTTGCTTTCAAATTCAAAATTATTGAACTTTTCAGTAATTGGTCACATAGAGTTGTTGTTGATGGATACCATAGTCAATATAGGAATGTACTACCTGTTGTTCCTGAGGGTAGTGTTCTTGGCCCATTACTATATACACAGGATATGTAGTTTGGCCTAGTAAACAAGCTCAATAAATATGCAGATGATGATACTCTCTTTGCAACAATTCCATCTCCTGAATGTAGATCTGGGGATGCTGAAACCTTAATACAGCTCTAGCTAAAATTGGTGCATGGTGCAAATTGTTGGGTATAAAGTTGAATCCTAACAAAACTCAAAGTATGATCGTAAATAGGTCAAGGATAGTGGCTCCTTAAACCCGAATATCAGTATTGATAATATTTCGACAGCAAATTAACTTTTGAGAAACACATTGGGTCTGTGTCTTCTTCAATTACACAAAAAATGACTCATTGAGAAAGTTTTTTAAGATTTTCGGTGATCAATCTATTCTGAAGAAGTGTTTTAATTCTTTCATTCTACAGTTTTTCAAGTATTGTATTCCTGTCTGGTCTTCAGCTGCCGAATTTCATCTTAATTTGTTGGACAGGAACTTACAGCCTATGAAATTTCTTATTGCTTGATATAGATTTTAATCTCTGGTAGCATCGTTCAATTAGTTTGTTAAGCATGGTACACAAGATTTTCATAATTCTGGTCGTCCTTTACATTCAGAACCATCCTTTTCGTAATACTAGGAATGCAGTTTATTCTAATAGTTATGCCGTATCCATCGTAAAGCTCAATATTGCACAGTAATCTAAATGTTTTATTCCAGCAGGGACAAATTTCTGGAATGATCTTCCTAATCTGGTAGTTGAACCAGTGGAACTTGAACAGTTCAAATTTGCAGCAAATGTTTTTATGATGAACAGGCTGACATAAGTCTCTTTTTATAGTTTATATATGAAAAGATGTTTTAATGGTGTTACTGTTCTTAAAAAAAATTGTTTTAATTGTTCATTACTTCTTTTGTAGTTTATTTCCTAATTTTCTTTCCTCATTGGGCTATTTTTCCCAGTACGAGCCCTTAGGCATGTAGCATCCTATTCTTCCAAATAGGGTTGTAGCTCAGCTAGTAATAAGTAATAATATTGTTGCAAATGCAGTGCAATTTTACACCAATTATCATTTTTTAATATGGTCCTCATCTTGATAAAAAGAGCAAAATATATTAGTTGCATTGTTTATATATCAGCATTTAACAGGAATCTAATTATTGAGTGAATACTTTGCAACATGAAAACACCTTGAGATACTACGGTCCCTTTCACAGTAGCTGCCTGACGAAGTAGTCGACTGATAGGTAGAATGGATTCATTTACATCTTTACGGTTTTATCTGAGGCACTCTCAACCCTTGTTCAGCCTTGCATTACGTGTACGACATCTCACTCTCTATTGCCGGTGCCACAAAAGCACACACTATTCACGAGCATCAACTGTAACCAAAGGCTATCTTCCTGACTGGACCAAGATCTAGTAAAAACTGGTCCAGCACTCCCAAACAGTGATGACGTCATTAGAGAAGTATCCTCGCTTCCAAAACCCTATTCTTTTTCCATGAACCGGTTTAATATAAAACATATGCCCCATTGACGTCACATTTCCCACCAGCTAATAATTGTTGGACCTGATTCCTAGTACTTGGACTGGACGTCTGGTTATTTTTTTCACGTATAAACATGGATGAAGATATTGATGTAAATCTAATATCCTTAATAGAGGCTAATTCTTTAATATGGGATTAGCATCTAGAAATTTATAAATGTATTTTATAGGTAACTTGGAGGTAGTAGGTTGGCCTGGGCACCAGCCGCCCGTTGGGATACTACCGCTAGTGAGTTATGGGGTTCTTTGACTGGCCACACCGTACTACATAGGACCATTCTCTCTGGTTACGGTTCTTTCCCTTTGCCTACACAGACACCGAATAGTCTGGCCTATTCTTTACAGATTCTCCTCTGTCCTCATACACCTGACAACACTATGGTTACCAAACGATTTTTCTTCACCCAAGGGGTTAACTACTGCACTGTAATTGTTCAGTAGCTACTTTCCTCTTGGTAAGGGTAGAAGACACTCTTTAGCTATGGTAAGCAGCTCTTCTAGGAGAAGGACACTCCAAAATCGAACCATTGTTCTCTATTCTTGGGTAGTGCCATAACCTCTGTACCAGGGTCTTACACTGCCTTGGGTTAGAATTCTCTTGCTTGAGGGTACACTCGGGCACACTTTTCTATCTCGTTTCTTTTCCTCTTGTTTTGTTGAAGTTTTTATAGTTTAAATAGGAAATATTTATCTTAATATTGTTACTATTCTTAAAATATTTTATTTTTCCTTATTTCCTTTCGTCACTGGGCTATTTTCCTGTTGGGGCCCCTACGCTTATAGCATCGTGCTTTTCCAACTAGGGTTTTAGCTTAGCATTTAATAATAATAATAATAATAATAATAATAATAATAATAATAATAACTTTGAAAGATTTTATATACGGTTAACACATGATCATTACTATAAGAAAAAGAAAGTATTAAATCAATAAAGAAATTATACATATAAACGCATTATATATATTTAATATATATATATATATATATATATATATATATATATATATATATATATATATATATATATATATATATATATGAATATATTATCTATATTTTAATAATACACATAAATTATGTATATCTTATATATAATACATACAACAGCAATTTGTAGATTGGTCACTGAGAGATATCTATCTATCTACCTACCATGGCACTTCCACCAATTTTTGGGGTAGCCGTCATAAATGATAATATAAGGGGATTTTTATTCTCTTTGTTCTTCCCTGCCTGACGAGGAGTTCAACCGAGTTTGGTTGGTACTGCCTTCCTCTTGTACTTCTCCTATCAACACATGCATTCATCGCCTTCTTCAGCAGATGCCTATTTCCATTCTCTCTACGTGGCCAAACCACCTCAACATATTCATACCCCTTCTAGCTGCTAATTCCTTCCTTGCACTTGTTCTCATGCTCGCTAGTGCGTTCTTAACTCAAATCGAGATACACCAGCCATACTCCTTAGACACTTCATCTTGAACACTTTCAATTTCTGTCTCTTCGTCACTTTCACCCGTCACCAGTACGATCCATAGATCAGAGTTGTTACTTTCATCTACCACACTACGATCCATAGATCAGAGTTGTTACAATTACTCTCTCATACAAATTTTCTTTACATTCATTTTAGCCTTCTATTCTTTGCCATTCCTTTCACTGGCCCCCATCACTTTACATCCTTCATTCACTCTCTCATCTACATCTGCTCCCACTCCACCATTTTCAGCAACAACAGACGCTAAGTAATTAAAATGATCTACTTCCTCAAGTAACTCTCTATTTAACATGACATTCAATCTAGCACCACCCTCCCTTCTTGTGCATCTCATAAACTTACTCTTACCCACATTAACTCTCATCTTCCGTCTCTCACACACCCTTCTAAACACAATCACTAATTGGACCAGCTTCTCCTCCAAGTCTCCAACCAATACAGTATCATACGCAATCAAGAACTGATTCACCTCCCACTCATGATTATTCTCTTCTATCAGTTTCAACCCTCGATCAACCAATCGAGCATTCATCTCTCCTACAACTCTATCAACAAACAAATTGAAAAACCATGGCGTCATCACACATCCTTGTCTCAGCCCCACTCACTGGAAACCACTCACTCACTTCATTTCCTATTCTAACATACACTTTACTGAGTATGAACTTTTCAATTTTTGCACACTGAAGTTCAGAAAGTTGAAATACAAAATTCCTTATGAGTGTTGGGGTTACGCCCTACGAAATACACATACCACTTACCAAATTATTGTTATTACTCTATAAGCAACAACCTTAGCTGGAAAAGAAGGATGCTATAAGACCAGGGGCTCCATCAGGGAAAAATAACCCAGTAACAAAAGGAAATAAGGAAATAAATAAACGATATGAGAAATAGTTAACAATTGATAAAATATTTTGAAAATATTAACATCAAAACATCAATTTCATATATATACTATATAAAGACTTATGTCATCCTGTTCAACATAACATTTGCTGTAAGTTTGAACTTATGAATACTTATGATAAGCCATTGAGACCGAGTAATTAGAAGTTTTATTCTGATTTTTTTCCATTTGCCGTCACAGATATCTTATAAGTTTTGGAATTGCTGCAAAGTTTATCATTGTATTAGACACTTTTTCTTAGAACTGATCATTTTATGAGAAAAGTTTTACCTTTTCCCTCTTGAAATTGAAAATTCTTTTAAAAAATTCGTGAATAAAAGCTAGATTTGGTTTTCAATTCTCCTTGGCAATCAAATCCAAAAAGAACTACACAATTACAAGAACTGGAACAAGCATCGGAACAATTATAAAAAAATTACCAACCCTATGGTAGGTTACACCAATGGAACTATATTAAATTCGACGCTGGATAAAACCAGTCATTACCTCTGGTAACATTGTATGAACTATGTCAACAATGCTTCAACGACTACTAAAAATTACCCCAGTCACAACTATGATGACTAACACTAAAAATATCAGGGATGAAAATAGAAACTTGCAAACATCGCACGAACTACCTCTTGTAGCATGTACTGCCTCTTGTAGTATGTACTAACTCTTGTAGCATGTACTAAATCTTGTAACATGCACTATTATTGTAACATGTACATTACTACCACTAATGCTAAAAAACACCAGAGCAACACAGACCACATTATTATACGTCTAAGCTGAGGTGAATGCGTCAGGAATACAATGTTTCTTATTGTATTTCAAATTGACTTATCTGCCTTATTTTGTAATCCAATCATTAGTAAATGATTCATTTCTCCATCAATTTTAGTTGGATTATCTCTTACTGGATTTGCTCCAGATAAGATTTTAGATGTGATTTATCAACTGTTTTATTCCTCAACAACACTGAATACGATTTATGTCTCGTAATCAATTATATTCACTTTTTCTTAGTGTGATGAACATTAATGTTTATAGCCTTGTTCATATATGTTACCATTTAGAAATTTGTGATATGACAAATATATATTTGTTTTCTCCCAAAATTGAAAACAGAAACTTTATATTACTGTAATAATTTTAATGAGTTAGAACATCAACTTAGGACATACATTCCTAGAGTTAACCTTAACCATCTATGAATTATTTTTTAAAAAATCAATATCCTTGAAAATTAAGAAAAAAATAATTTTTAATGAGAGTTAGAACATACACGTAGTGAATACATTTTTAGATATAACCTTACTCATCTAAAAAATATCTTTAAAAAAATTATTATCTTGAAAATTGAGAAAAAAAATCCACCATCAAGTAAAATGAATAAATAAAAAAAATTAATAAAAGATGTAAATGATTATAGCTTTAATATTTATTTATTCAATATATTCTTTTTAATTACAAGGATCAACGACAGATACTACCACTGGTACTACTACTGGAACTACTACTGCTACTACTACAGGAAGTACTACAGGAACTACCACTGGGACTACTACAGGAACTACAACTGCTACTACCACTGGTACTACTACAGGAACTACCACTGGTACTACTACTGGAACTACTACTGCTACTACAACAGGAACTACTACAGGAACTACCACTGCTACTACTACTGGTACTACTACAGGAACTACCACTGCTACTACCACTGATACAACTACAGGAACTACCACTGGTACAACTACAGGAACTACCATTGCTACTACCACTGGTACTACTACAGGAACTACCACTGCTACTACCACTGGTACAACTACAGGAACTACCACTGCTACTACCACTGGTACAACTACAGGAACTACCACTGCTACTACCACTGGTACAACTACAGGAACTACCACTGCTACTACCACTGGTACAACTACAGGAACTACCACTGCTACTACCACTGGTACAACTACAGGAACTACCACTGCTACTACCACTGATACAACTACAGGTACTACCACTGGTACAACTACAGAAACTACCACTGCTACTACCACTGGTACTACTACAGGAACTACTACTGGTACAACCACTGGTACTACTACAGCAACTACCACTGCTACTACCACTGGAACTACTACAGGAACTACCACTGCTACTACCACTGGTAAAACTACAGCAACTACAACTGCTATTACCACTGGTACAACTACGGGAACTACCACTGGTACAACTACGGGAACTACCACTGGTACTACTACAGGAACTACCACTGCTACTACCACTGGTACTACTACAGGAACTACCACTGCTACTACCACTGGTACTACTACAGGAACTACCACTGCTACTACCACTGGTACAACTACAGGAACTACAACTGCTACTACCACTGGTACAACTACGGGAACTACCACTGGTACGACTACAGGAACTACCACAGGTACTACTACAGGAACTACCACAGGTACGACTACAGGAACTACCACTGCTACTACCACTGGTACAACTACAGGAACTACCACTGCTACTACCTCTGGTACAACTACAGGAACTACCACTGCTACTACCACTGGTAAAACTACAGGAACTACCACTGCTACTACCACTGGTACAACTACAGGAACTACAACTGCTACTACCACTGTTACAACTACGGGAACTACCACTGGTACGACTACAGGAACTACCACAGGTACTACTACAGGAACTACCACAGGTACGACTACAGGAACTACCACTGCTACTACCACTGGTACAACTACAGGAACTACCACTGCTACTACCACTGGTACAACTACAGGAACTACCACTGCTACTACCACTGGTACAACTACAGGAACTACCACTGCTACTACCACTGGTACTACTACAGGAACTACTACTGGTACAACCACTGGTACTACTACAGGAACTACCACTGCTACTACCACTGGTACAACTACAGAAACTACCACTGCTACTACCACTGGTACTACAACAGGAACTACTACTGGTACAACTACAGGAACTACCACTGCTACTACTACTGGTACAACTACAGGAACTACAACTGCTACTACCACTGGTACCTTTGGTACCACTACGGGAACTACCACTGGTACGACTACAGGAACTACCACGGGTACTACTACAGGAACTACCACTGGTACTACTACAGGAACTACCACTGCTACTACCACTGGTACAACTACAGGAACTACCACTGCTAGTACCACTGGTACTACTACAGGAACTACTACTGGTACAACCACTGGTACAACTACAGGAACTACCACTGCTACAACCACTGGTACTTCTACAGGAACTACCACTGCTACTACCACTGGTACTACCACAGGAACTACCACTGCTACTACCACTGCTACTACTACAGGAAGTACCACTGGTACTACTAAAGGAACTACCACTGCTACTACCACTGGTACAACGACAGGAACTACCACTGCTACTACCACTGCTACTACTACAGGAACTACTACTGGTACAACCACTGGTACAACTACAGGAACTACTACTGCTACTACAACTGGTACTACTACAGGAACTACCACTGCTACTACCACTGGTACTACTACAGGAACTACCACTGCTACTACCACTGGTACAACTACAGGAACTACCACTGCTACTACCACTGGTACAACTACAGGAACTACAACTGCTACTACCACTGGTACAACTACGGGAACTACCACAGGTACTACTACAGGAACTACCACTGGTACTACTACTGGAACTACCACTGCTACTACCACTGGTACAACTACAGGAACTACCACTGCTACGACCACTGGTACTACTACAGGAACTACCACTGCTACTACCACTGGTACTACTACAGGAACTACCACTGCTACTACCACTGGTACAACTACAGGAACTACAACTGCTACTACCACTGGTACAACTACGGGAACTACCACTGGTACAACTACAGGAACTACCACTGCTACTACCACTGGTACAACTACAGGAACTACCACTGCAACGACCACTGGTACTACTACAGGAACTACCACTGCTACTACCACTGGTACTACTACAGGAACTACCACTGCTACTACCACTGGTACAACTACAGGAACTACAACTGCTACTACCACTGGTACAACTACGGGAACTACCACTGGTACGACTACAGGAACTACCACAGGTACTACTACAGGAACTACCATTGGTACTACTACAGGAACTACCACTGGTACTACTACAGGAACTACCACTGCTACTACCACTGGTACAACTACAGGAACTACCACTGCTACTACCACTGGTACTACTACAGGAACTACTACTGGTACAACTACAGGAACTACCACCGCTACTACTACTGGTACAACTACAGGAACTACCACTGGTACTACTAAAGGAACTACCACAGGTACTACTACAGGAACTACCACTGGTACTACTACAGGAACTACCACTGCTACTACCACTGGTACAACTACAGGAACTACCACTGCTACTACCACTGGTACTACTACTGGTACAACCACTGGTACAACTACAGGAACTACCACTGCTACTACCACTGGGACTTCTACAGGAACTACCACTGCTACTACCACTGGTACTACCACAGGAACTACCACTGCTACTACCACTGGTACTACTACAGGAACTACCACTGCTACTACCACTGGTACAACTACAGAAACTACCACTGGTACTACTACAGGAACTACCACTGCTACTACCACTGGTACTACTACAGGAACCACCACAGGTACTACTACAGGAACTACCACTGGTACTACTACAGGAACTACCACAGGTACTACTACAGGAACTACCACTGGTACTACTACAGGAACTACCACTGCTACTACCACTGGTACTACTACAGGAACTACCACTGGTACTACTACAGGAACTACCACTGCTACTACCACTGGTACAACTACAGGAACTACCACTGGTACTACTACAGGAACTACCACTGCTACTACCACTGGTACTACTACAGGAACTACCACTGGTACTACCACAGGTACTACTACAGGAACTACCACTGGTACTACTACAGGAACTACCACTGCTACTACCACTGGTACAACTACAGGAACTACCACTGGTACTACTACTGGTACTACTACAGGAACTACCACAGCTACTACCACTGGTACAACTACAGGAACTACCACGGGTACTACTACAGGAACTACCACTGCTACTACTACAGGAACTATCACTGCTACTACCACTGGTACAACTACAGGAACTACCACTGCTACTACCACTGGTACTACTACAGGAACTACCACTGCTACTACCACTGGTACTACTACAGGAACTACCACTGCTACTACCACTGTTACAACTACAGGAACTACAACTGCTACTACCACTGGTACAACTACTGGAACTACCACTGGTACGACTACAGGAACTACCACAGGTACTACTACAGGAACTACCACTGGTACTACTACAGGAACTACCACTGCTACTACCACTGGTACAACTACAGGAACTACTACTGGTACAACTACAGGAACTACCACTGGTACAACTACAGGAACTACCACAGGTACTACTACAGGAACTACCACTGGTACTACTACAGGAACAACCACTGCTACTACCACTGGTACTACTACAGGAACTACTACTGGTACAACTACAGGAACTACCACTGCTACTACTACTGGTACAACTACAGGAACTACAACTGCTAATACCACTGGTACAACTACGGGAACTACCACTGGTACTACTACAGGAACTACCACTGGTACAACTACTGGAACTACCACTGGTACAACTACAGGAACTACCACAGGTACTACTACAGGAACTACCACTGGTACTACTACAGGAACAACCACTGCTACTACCACTGGTACTACTACAGGAACTACTACTGGTACAACTACAGGAACTACCACTGCTACTACTACTGGTACAACTACAGGAACTACAACTGCTACTACCACTGGTACAACTATGGGAACTACCACTGGTACAACTACAGGAACTACCACTGGTACAACTACTGGAACTACCACTGGTACAACTACAGGAACTACCACAGGTACTACTACAGGAACTACCACTGGTACTACTACAGGAACAACCACTGCTACTACCACTGGTACTACTACAGGAACTACTACTGGTACAACTACAGGAACTACCACTGCTACTACTACTGGTACAACTACAGGAACTACAACTGCTACTACCACTGGTACAACTACGGGAACTACCACTGGTACTACTACAGGTACTACTACAGGAACTACCACTGGTACTACTACAGGAACTACCACTGCTACTACAACTGGTACTACAACTGGTACTACTACAGGAACTACCACTGCTAATACCACTGGTACTACTACAGGAACTACTACTGGTACAACCACTGGTACAACTACAGGAACTACAACTGCTACTACCACTGGTACAACAACAGGAACTACCACCGCTACTACTACTGGAACTACCACTGCTACTACTACAGCAACTACCACTGCTACTACTACTGAAACTACCACTGCTACTACCACAGGTACAACTATATCTACCAGTGCCACTTAAACTACCCCAGGTTCGACTGCAGGAAATATCATCGGCACAACTTCAACTGTTTCCAAATGCATGTTTTAATGACACAGTCAATAAATCATTGCTTCACTGCAGTTTCTGCTGATTCTAATTTCTGATTAAGAATCAGTTCAGTTTAAATGAGCAAACATTTCTACTATTCCGGTCCTACTTTACTACTGACTTATTAATAACATGACCTTTTTCTTTTAAAGGAAACATTTTTTGGGGGACATTGTTTGCATATCAAAATTAAGTTAACACTGGCATGAAATTCACTTTTTAATTTTATGTAAAGAATATATCATAAACAAAATTAACTATTCATACTTTCAATCAGGATGCCAGATAATTCATGATCAATCAATCAATTAATCAATCATACTTTCAAAATAGATGGCAGAATGTTTCCTTTAATTATAGTATATTTCTACCTTTTTTTCTAAAGCATAATTACTGTTGGATTCTTTTCCTGATTATGAATTATTATTATTTTACAAGTGTTCTTGAATATTCCAAAGAGTAAAAATATCACAGAAAAAAATTGTGATATTTGTATTGTATTTTTCTCTCATTAATTTTTCTTTCGTATCTAAGACCCTTTCGGTGTAATGTTTCCTTTATAACTTGTCCATCATTACTTTATAATTAAATCAGTATTGCCGCATCATTAATATACTATCTTTATCCCCTTTAATTATATATAATAAGTTCTTTTTTTATTTAATGTACTGAATATATTTGTTTCAAAACTATTGTAAAAAGTAAAACGAATCTATTGGTGGATCTTCTATTCAGGTGAAATAACAAAATTCTCTAAAGAAAAATTTTCTAAAAATGAAAACCTTTAGTACTTTACTGGCTACTTCTTATCATCTTTAACTTTCTAAAAATGAAAACCTTTAGTACTTTACTGGCTACTTCTTGATCATCTTAACCTTTCCAAAAATGAAAACCTTTAGTACTTTTCTGGTTACTTGATTATCTTTTCGATGCCACCTTTGTCCACAAAAAAAACTATAATATATATATACATAGATAGAGAAAATTTGAAAGCATCAGCACCGAACAAACTAAATTATCTAAAATAAATATACACGATAAAGGGAATGATTTCTATTAAAAACCACTATTTTAACCACACAGTAAAAACCGTCAGCAGAGTAATGAGAAACTTGATCCTTATCATTCCTGTTTTCCTGAGGCTAAACCAACTAATTTAGCTTTTCGATCTCGTGAAATTAAAGCTCAAATGATGGTCCTTAATGTTCAGGGAGGTGTAGACCAAAATGATATCTTTTCTTTGTTTTTTTATAAAGACTGCACATTACTTGCTTCTGAATTATTTGTTACTTTCTGCAAGTAAGCGAAAAGCGTTTGACGTAGCTAAAGTCACACTGATTACTGCATAATTTCAGTAATTCCCATATTATCTAAAGATTTTGAAGCTCTTTTGTCATAACATCTAAATGGGTATGCTGAACGTAACCACGAGTTCTCTAGTTTGATATTTTGCTTTTGTAAAAGCCTTGGAGCATGGGATACCCTCTGTACCATCTCCAATGCTATACAGAAATCCCTTGATTGTGGTCAGAAGTTCAAATAATTAGCCTTCATTTTAGCACTCCATTTGACCATATTAATCATGATGCCCTTGCTTTCAAATTCAAAACGTTAGGGTTGGGTGGGTCTTTTTTATCATAATTATTGAACTTTTCAGTAATTGGTCACATAAAGTTGTTGTTGATGGATACCATAGTCAATATAGGAATGTACTACCTGTTGTTCCTGAGGGTAGTGTTCTTGGCCCATTACTATATACACATGATATGTAGTTTGGCCTAGTAAACAAGCTCAATAAATATGCAGATGATGATACTCTCTTTGCAACAATTCCATCTCCTGAATGTAGATCTGGGGATGCTGAAACCTTAATACAGCTCTAGCTAAAATTGGTGCATGGTGCAAATTGTTGGGTATAAAGTTGAATCCTAACAAAACTCAAAGTATGATCGTAAATAGGTCAAGGATAGTGGCTCCTTAAACCCGAATATCAGTATTGATAATATTTCGACAGCAAATTAACTTTTGAGAAACACATTGGGTCTGTGTCTTCTTCAATTACACAAAAAATGACTCATTGAGAAAGTTTTTTAAGATTTTCGGTGATCAATCTATTCTGAAGAAGTGTTTTAATTCTTTCATTCTACAGTTTTTCAAGTATTGTATTCCTGTCTGGTCTTCAGCTGCCGAATTTCATCTTAATTTGTTGGACAGGAACTTACAGCCTATGAAATTTCTTATTGCTTGATATAGATTTTAATCTCTGGTAGCATCGTTCAATTAGTTTGTTAAGCATGGTACACAAGATTTTCATAATTCTGGTCGTCCTTTACATTCAGAACCATCCTTTTCGTAATACTAGGAATGCAGTTTATTCTAATAGTTATGCCGTATCCATCGTAAAGCTCAATATTGCACAGTAATCTAAATGTTTTATTCCAGCAGGGACAAATTTCTGGAATGATCTTCCTAATCTGGTAGTTGAACCAGTGGAACTTGAACAGTTCAAATTTGCAGCAAATGTTTTTATGATGAACAGGCTGACATAAGTCTCTTTTTATAGTTTATATATGAAAAGATGTTTTAATGGTGTTACTGTTCTTAAAAAAAATTGTTTTAATTGTTCATTACTTCTTTTGTAGTTTATTTCCTAATTTTCTTTCCTCATTGGGCTATTTTTCCCAGTGCGAGCCCTTAGGCATGTAGCATCCTATTCTTCCAAATAGGGTTGTAGCTCAGCTAGTAATAAGTAATAATATTGTTGCAAATGCAGTGCAATTCTACACCAATTATCATTTTTTAATATGGTCCTCATCTTGATAAAAAGAGGAAAATATATTAGTTGCATTGTTTTATATATCAGCATTTAACAGGAATCTAATTATTGAGTGAATACTTTGCAACATGAAAACACCTTGAGATACTACGGTCCCTTTCACAGTAGCTGCCTGACGAAGTAGTCGACTGATAGGTAGAGTGGATTCATTTACATCTTTACGGTTTTATCTGAGGCACTCTCAACCCTTGTTCAGCCTTGCATTACGTGTACGACATCTCACTCTCTATTGCCGGTGCCACATAGGCACACACTATTCACGAGCATCAACTGTAACCAAAGGCTATCTTCCTGACTGGACCAAGATCTAGTAAAAACTGGTCCAGCACTCCCAAACAGTGATGACGTCATTAGAGAAGTATCCTCGCTTCCAAAACCCTATTCTTTTTCCATGAACCGGTTTAATATAAAACATATGCCCCATTGACGTCACATTTCCCACCAGCTAATAATTGTTGGACCTGATTCCTAGTACTTGGACTGGACGTCTGGTTATTTTTTTCACGTATAAACATGAATGAAGATATTGATGTAAATCTAATATCCTTAATAGAGGCTAATTCTTTAATATGGGATTAGCATCTAGAAATTTATAAATGTACTTTACAGGTAGGTAACTTTGAAAAACTTTAAATAGGGTTAACACATGATCATTACTATGAAGGTAAGAAAGTATAAAACCAATAAAGAAATTATACATATAAACACATTATATATATCTATATCTATATATATATATATATATATATATATATATATATATATATATATATATATATATATATATATATATATATATATGAATATATTATCTATATCTTAATAATACACATAAATTATATATTTTTTATATATAATACATACAACAGCATTTTGTAGATTGGTCACTGTGAGATATCTATCTATCTCTCTACCATGACACTTCTACCATTTTTTGAGGTAGCCGACATAATTGATAACAAAAGGGGATTTTTCTTCTCTCCGTTCTTCCCTGCCTGACGAGGAGTTCAACCGAGTTTCGTTGGTACTCCTAGCGGGCCACAGGCCACCCTCCCCAGTTATCTAAGACAATTGAAGCTTTAAATGCCGGATCCCCAACTGCTGTTACGTCAGTGGTCACCAAGTGGAAGCAGCAGGACCTATTGGAACTGCGTCACAATCACTCACCATTCATTAATATTTCTCGCATAATCTTTAGCCTCTTTACATTCATTTTAGCCTTCTATTCTTTGCAATTCCTTTCACTGGCCCCCAGCATTTTACATCCTTCATTCACTCTCTCGTGTACATCTGCTTCCGACAACAACAACAACAGAAGTTAAGTACTTAAACTGATCTACTTCCTCAGTAACTCTCCGTTTAACATGATATTCAATCTAGCACCAACTTCCTCCTCGTGCATATCATAAAGTTACTCTTACCCACATTAACTCTCATCTCCCTTCTCTCACACACCCTTCCAAACTCAATCACTAATTGGACCAGCTTCTCCTCCAAGTCTCCAACCAATACAGTATCATACGCAATCAAGAACTGATTCACCTCCCACTCATGATTATTCTCATCTATCAACAAAAAATTGAACAACCATGGCGTCATCACACATCCCTGTCTCAGCCCCACTCTCACTGGAAACCACTCACTCACTTCATTTCCTATCCTAACACACACTTTACTGAGTATAAACTTTTAAATTTTTGCACACTGAACTTCAGAAAGTTGAAATACAAAATTACTTATGGATGTTGGGGTTACGCCCTACAAAATACACATACCACTTACCAAATTATTATTATTACTCTATAAGCTACAACCTTAGCTGGAAAAACAGGATACTATAAAACCAGGGGCTCCATCAGGGAAAAATAGCCCAGTGACAAAACGAAATAAGGAAATAAATAAAATATATGAGAAATAGTTAACAATTGATAAAATATTTTGAAAATATTAACATCAAAACATAAATTTCATATAAAAACTATAAAAAGACTTATGTCAGCCTGTTAAACATAACATTTGCTGTAAGTTTGAACTTATGAATACTTATGATAGGCACTTATGACCGAGTAATCAGAAGTTTTATTGTTTTTTTTTTTTTTTTTTCATTTCACGGTTACATAGATATCTTATAAGTTTTGGAATTGCTGCAAAGTTTATCATTGTGTTGGACACTTTTTATTAGAACTGATCATTTTATGAGATGAGTTTTACCTTTTCCTTCCTGAAATTGAAAAATCGAAAAAACAAAAATCATGAATGAAAACTAATTTTGGTTTTCAGATCTCCTTGGCAATCAAATCCAAAAAGAACTACAAAATTACAAGAACTGGAACTAACATAGGAATAATAAAAAAAAAAAAAAAATTACCATCACTATTGTAGGTTACACCAATGGAACTATATTAAATTCGACGCTGGATAAAACCAGTCATTACCTCTAGTAACATTGTATGAACTATGTCAACAATGCTTCAACGACTACTAAAAATTACCCCAGTCACAACTATGATGACTAACACTGAAAATATCAGGGATGAAAATAGAAACTTGCAAACATCACACGAACTACCTCTTGTAGCATGTACTGCCTCTTGTACTATGTACTAACTCTTGTAGCATGTACTAAATCTTGTAACATGCACTATTATTGTAACATGTACATTACTACCACTAATGCTAAAAAACACCACAGCAACAGGGACCACATTATTATACGTCTAAGCTGAGGTGAATGCGTCAAGAATACAATGTTTCTTATTGTATTTCAAATTGACTTATCTGCCCTTATTTGTAATCCAATCATTAGTAAATAATTCACTTCTCCATCAATTTTAGTTGGATTATCTCTTACTGGATTTGCTCCAGATAAGATTTTAGATGTGATTTATCAACTGTTTTATTCCTCAACAACACTGAATACGATTTATGTCTCGTAATCAATTATATATATTCACTTTTTCTTAGTCTGATAAACATTAATGTTTATAGCCTTGTTCATATATGTTACCATTTAGAAACTTGGGATTTGACAAATATATATTTGTTTTCTCACAAAATTGCAAACAGAAACTTTATATTACTGTAATAATTTTAATGAGAGTTAGAACATCCACGTAGGACATACATTTCTAGGCTTAACCTTCGCCATCTAAGAATTATTTGTTAAAAAATCAATATCCTTGAAAATTAAGGAAAAATTCATTTTTAATGAGTTAGAATATACACGTAAGGCATAAATTTATAGATATAACCTTACACATCTAAAAGAATATCTTTGAAATAATTAATATCTTGAAAATGAAGGAAAAATCCACCATAAAGTAATATGAATAGAAAAAAAATCAAAGGAACATGAAAATGATTGTAGCTTTATCATTTATTTAGTCAATATATGCATTTTAATTACAAGGATCGTCCACAGATACTACTACTGCTACTACTACAGGAACAACCACTGGTACTACTACAGGAACAACCACTGGTACTACTACAGGAACTACTACAGGAACTACCACTGCTACTACTACAGGAACTACTACAGGAACTACCACTGCTACTACTACAGGAACTACTACAGGAACTACCACTGGTACTACAACTGGTACTACTACAGGAACTACCACAGCTACTACCACTGGTACAACTACAGGAACTACCACTGGTACTACCACTGGTACTACTACAGGAACTACCACAGCTACTACCAGTGGTACAACTACAGGAACTACCACTGGTACTACTACAGGAACTACCACTGCTACTACTACAGGAACTACCACTGCTACTACCACTGGTACAACTACAGGAACTACCACTGCTACTACCACTGGAACTACTACAGAAACTACCACTGCTACTACCACTGGTACAACTACAGGAACTACCACTGGTACTACTACAGGAACTACCACTGCTACTACTACAGGAACTACCACTGCTACTACTACAGGAACTACCACTGCTACTACCACTGGTACTACTACAGGAACTACTACTGCTACTACCACTGGTACTACTACAGGAACTACCACTGGAACTACCACTGGTACTACCACTGGTACTACTACAGGAACTACCACAGCTACTACCACTGGTACAACTACAGGAACTACCACGGGTACTACTACAGGAACTACCACTGCTACTACTACAGGAACTACCACTGCTACTACCACTGGTACAACTACAGGAACTACCACTGGTACTACCACTGGTACTACTACAGGAACTACCACTGCTACTACCACTGGTACTACTACAGGAACTACCACTGCTACTACCACTGGTACAACTACAGGAACTACCACTGCTACTACCACTGGTACAACTACAGGAACTACCACTGGTACTACCACTGGTACTACTACAGGAACTACCACTGCTACTACCACTGGTACAACTACAGGAACTACCACTGCTACTACCACTGGTACAACTACAGGAACTACCACTGCTACTACCACTGGTACAACTACAGGAACTACCACTGCTACTACCACTGGTACAACTACAGGAACTACCACTGGTACTACCACTGGTACTACTACAGGAACTACCACAGCTACTACCACTGGTACAACTACAGGAACTACCACGGGTACTACTACAGGAACTACCACTGCTACTACTACAGGAACTACCACTGCTACTACCACTGGTACAACTACAGGAACTACCACTGCTACTACCACTGGTACTACTACAGGAACTACCACTGCTACTACCACTGGTACTACTACAGGAACTACCACTGCTACTACCACTGGTACAACTACAGGAACTACAACTGCTACTACCACTGGTACAACTACTGGAACTACCACTGGTACGACTACAGGAACTACCACAGGTACTACTACAGGAACTACCACTGGTACTACTACAGGAACTACCACTGCTACTACCACTGGTACAACTACAGGAACTACCACTGGTACAACTACAGGAACTACTACTGGTACAACTACAGGAACTACCACTGGTACAACTACAGGAACTACCAGAGGTACTACTACAGGAACTACCACTGGTACTACTACAGGAACAACCACTGCTACTACCACTGGTACTACTACAGGAACTACTACTGGTACAACTACAGGAACTACCACTGCTACTACTACTGGTACAACTACAGGAACTACAACTGCTACTACCACTGGTACAACTACGGGAACTACCACTGGTACTACTACAGGAACTACCACTGGTACAACTACTGGAACTACCACTGGTACAACTACAGGAACTACCACAGGTACTACTACAGGAACTACCACTGGTACTACTACAGGAACAACCACTGCTACTACCACTGGTACTACTACAGGAACTACTACTGGTACAACTACAGGAACTACCACTGCTACTACTACTGGTACAACTACAGGAACTACAACTGCTACTACCACTGGTACAACTACGGGAACTACCACTGGTACAACTACAGGAACTACCACTGGTACAACTACTGGAACTACCACTGGTACAACTACAGGAACTACCACAGGTACTACTACAGGAACTACCACTGGTACTACTACAGGAACAACCACTGCTACTACCACTGGTACTACTACAGGAACTACTACTGGTACAACTACAGGAACTACCACTGCTACTACTACTGGTACAACTACAGGAACTACAACTGCTACTACCACTGGTACAACTACGGGAACTACCACTGGTACTACTACAGGTACTACTACAGGAACTACCACTGGTACTACTACAGGAACTACCACTGCTACTACAACTGGTACTACAACTGGTACTACTACAGGAACTACCACTGCTACTACCACTGGTACTACTACAGGAACTACTACTGGTACAACCACTGGTACAACTACAGGAACTACAACTGCTACTACCACTGGTACAACAACAGGAACTACCACCGCTACTACTACTGGAACTACCACTGCTACTACTACAGGAACTACCACTGCTACTACTACTGAAACTAAAACTGCTACTACCACAGGTACAACTATATCTACCAGTGCCACTTAAACTACCCCAGGTTCGACTGCAGGAAATATCATCGGCACAACTTCAACCGTTTCCAAATGCATGTTTCAATGACACAGTCAATAAATCATTGCTTCACTGCAGTTTCTGCTGATTCTAATTTCTGATTAAGAATCAGTTCAGTTTAAATGAGCAAACATTTCTACTATTCCGGTCCTACTTTACTACTGACTTATTAATAACATGACCTTTTTCTTTTAAAGGAAACATTTTTTGGGGGACATTGTTTGCATATCAAAATAAAGTTAACACTGGCATGAAATTCACTTTTTAATGTTATGTAAAGAATATATCATAAACAAAATTAACTATTCATACTTTCAATCAGGATGCCAGATAATTCATGATCAATCAATCAATTAATCAATCATACTTTCAAAATAGATGGCAGAATGTTTCCTTTAATTATAGTATATTTCTACCTTTTTTTCTAAAGCATAATTACTGTTGGATTCTTTTCCTGATTATGAATTATTATTATTTTACAAGTGTTCTTGAATATTCCAAAGAGTAAAAATATCACAGAAAAAATTATGATATTTGTATTGTATTTTTCTCTCATTAATTTTTCTTTCGTATCTAAGACCCTTTCGATGTAATGTTTCCTTTATAACTTGTCCATCATTACTTTATAATTAAATCAGTATTGCCGCATCATTAATATACTATCTTTATCCCCTTTAATTATATATAATAAGTTCTTTTTTTATTTAATGTACTGAATATATTTGTTTCAAAACTATTGTAAAAAGTAAAACGAATCTATTGGTGGATCTTCTATTCAGGTGAAATAACAAAATTCTCTAAAGAAAAATTTTCTAAAAATGAAAACCTTTAGTACTTTACTGGCTACTTCTTATCATCTTTAACTTTCTAAAAATGAAAACCTTTAGTACTTTACTGGCTACTTCTTGATCATCTTAACCTTTCCAAAAATGAAAACCTTTAGTACTTTTCTGGTTACTTGATTATCTTTTCGATGCCACCTTTGTCCACAAAAAAAAACTATAATATATATACATAGATAGAGAAAATTTGAAAGCATCAGCACCGAACAAACTAAATTATCTAAAATAAATATTCACGATAAAGGGAATGATTTCTATTAAAAACCACTATTTTAACCACACAGTAAAAAGCGTCAGCAGAGTAATGAGAAACTTGATCCTTCTCATTCCTGTTTTCCTGAGGCTAAACCAACTAATTTAGCTTTTCGATCTCGTGAAATTAAAGCTCTCATGATGGTCCTTAATGTTCAGGGAGGTGTAGACCAAAATGATATTTTTTCTTTGTTTTTTTATAAAGACTGCACATTACTTGCTTCTGAATTATTTGTTACTTTCCGCAAGTAAGCGAAAAGGGGTTCTTTGGGCACTTCATGGAGAATTGGTAATGTTACTCCATTACGTAAAAGCGTTTGACGTAGCTAAAGTCACACTGATTACTGCATAATTTCAGTAATTCCCATATTATCTAAAGATTTTGAAGCTCTTTTGTCATAACATCTAAATGGGTATGCTGAACGTAACCACGAGTTCTCTAGTTTGATATTTTGCTTTTGTAAAAGCCTTGGAGCATGGGATACCCTCTGTACCATCTCCAATGCTATACAGAAATCCCTTGATTGTGGTCAGAAGTTCAAATAATTAGCCTTCATTTTAGCACTCCATTTGACCATGTTAATCATGATGCCCTTGCTTTCAAATTCAAAATTATTGAACTTTTCAGTAATTGGTCACATAGAGTTGTTGTTGATGGATACCATAGTCAATATAGGAATGTACTACCTGTTGTTCCTGAGGGTAGTGTTCTTGGCCCATTACTATATACACAGGATATGTAGTTTGGCCTAGTAAACAAACTCAATAAATATGCAGATGATGATACTCTCTTTGCAACAATTCCATCTCCTGAATGTAGATCTGGGGATGCTGAAACCTTAATACAGCTCTAGCTAAAATTGGTGCATGGTGCAAATTGTTGGGTATAAAGTTGAATCCTAACAAAACTCAAAGTATGATCGTAAATAGGTCAAGGATAGTGGCTCCTTAAACCCGAATATCAGTATTGATAATATTTCGACAGCAAATTAACTTTTGAGAAACACATTGGGTCTGTGTCTTCTTCAATTACACAAAAAATGACTCATTGAGAAAGTTTTTTAAGATTTTCGGTGATCAATCTATTCTGAAGAAGTGTTTTAATTCTTTCATTCTACAGTTTTTCAAGTATTGTATTCCTGTCTGGTCTTCAGCTGCCGAATTTCATCTTAATTTGTTGGACAGGAACTTACAGCCTATGAAATTTCTTATTGCTTGATATAGATTTTAATCTCTGGTAGCATCGTTCAATTAGTTTGTTAAGCATGGTACACAAGATTTTCATAATTCTGGTCGTCCTTTACATTCAGAACCATCCTTTTCGTAATACTAGGAATGCAGTTTATTCTAATAGTTATGCCGTATCCATCGTAAAGCTCAATATTGCACAGTAATCTAAATGTTTTATTCCAGCAGGGACAAATTTCTGGAATGATCTTCCTAATCTGGTAGTTGAACCAGTGGAACTTGAACAGTTCAAATTTGCAGCAAATGTTTTTATGATGAACAGGCTGACATAAGTCTCTTTTTATAGTTTATATATGAAAAGATGTTTTAATGGTGTTACTGTTCTTAAAAAAAATTGTTTTAATTGTTCATTACTTCTTTTGTAGTTTATTTCCTAATTTTCTTTCCTCATTGGGCTATTTTTCCCAGTACGAGCCCTTAGGCATGTAGCATCCTATTCTTCCAAATAGGGTTGTAGCTCAGCTAGTAATAAGTAATAATATTGTTGCAAATGCAGTGCAATTTTACACCAATTATCATTTTTTAATATGGTCCTCATCTTGATAAAAAGAGCAAAATATATTAGTTGCATTGTTTATATATCAGCATTTAACAGGAATCTAATTATTGAGTGAATACTTTGCAACATGAAAACACCTTGAGATACTACGGTCCCTTTCACAGTAGCTGCCTGACGAAGTAGTCGACTGATAGGTAGAATGGATTCATTTACATCTTTACGGTTTTATCTGAGGCACTCTCAACCCTTGTTCAGCCTTGCATTACGTGTACGACATCTCACTCTCTATTGCCGGTGCCACATAGCACACACTATTCACGAGCATCAACTGTAACCAAAGGCTATCTTCCTGACTGGACCAAGATCTAGTAAAAACTGGTCCAGCACTCCCAAACAGTGATGACGTCATTAGAGAAGTATCCTCGCTTCCAAAACCCTATTCTTTTTCCATGAACCGGTTTAATATAAAACATATGCCCCATTGACGTCACATTTCCCACCAGCTAATAATTGTTGGACCTGATTCCTAGTACTTGGACTGGACGTCTGGTTATTTTTTTCACGTATAAACATGAATGAAGATATTGATGTAAATCTAATATCCTTAATAGAGGCTAATTCTTTAATATGGGATTAGCATCTAGAAATTTATAAATGTATTTTATAGGTAACTTGGAGGTAGTAGGTTGGCCTGGGCACCAGCCGCCCGTTGGGATACTACCGCTAGTGAGTTATGGGGTTCTTTGACTGGCCACACCGTACTACATAGGACCATTCTCTCTGGTTACGGTTCTTTCCCTTTGCCTACACAGACACCGAATAGTCTGGCCTATTCTTTACAGATTCTCCTCTGTCCTCATACACCTGACAACACTATGGTTACCAAACGATTTTTCTTCACCCAAGGGGTTAACTACTGCACTGTAATTGTTCAGTAGCTACTTTCCTCTTGGTAAGGGTAGAAGACACTCTTTAGCTATGGTAAGCAGCTCTTCTAGGAGAAGGACACTCCAAAATCGAACCATTGTTCTCTATTCTTGGGTAGTGCCATAACCTCTGTACCAGGGTCTTACACTGCCTTGGGTTAGAATTCTCTTGCTTGAGGGTACACTCGGGCACACTTTTCTATCTCGTTTCTTTTCCTCTTGTTTTGTTGAAGTTTTTATAGTTTAAATAGGAAATATTTATCTTAATATTGTTACTATTCTTAAAATATTTTATTTTTCCTTATTTCCTTTCGTCACTGGGCTATTTTCCTGTTGGGGCCCCTACGCTTATAGCATCGTGCTTTTCCAACTAGGGTTTTAGCTTAGCATTAATAATAATAATAATAATAATAATAATAATAATAATAATAACTTTGAAAGATTTTATATACGGTTAACACATGATCATTACTATAAGAAAAAGAAAGTATTAAATCAATAAAGAAATTATACATATAAACGCATTATATATATTTATATATATATATATATATATATATATATATATATATATATATATATATATATATATGAATATATTATCTATATTTTAATAATACACATAAATTATGTATATCTTATATATAATACATACAACAGCAATTTGTAGATTGGTCACTGAGAGATATCTATCTATCTACCTACCATGGCACTTCCACCAATTTTTGGGGTAGCCGTCATAAATGATAATATAAGGGGATTTTTATTCTCTTTGTTCTTCCCTGCCTGACGAGGAGTTCAACCGAGTTTGGTTGGTACTGCCTTCCTCTTGTACTTCTCCTATCAACACATGCATTCATCGCCTTCTTCAGCAGATGCCTATTTCCATTCTCTCTACGTGGCCAAACCACCTCAACATATTCATACCCCTTCTAGCTGCTAATTCCTTCCTTGCACTTGTTCTCATGCTCGCTAGTGCGTTCTTAACTCAAATCGAGATACACCAGCCATACTCCTTAGACACTTCATCTTGAACACTTTCAATTTCTGTCTCTTCGTCACTTTCACCCGTCACCAGTACGATCCATAGATCAGAGTTGTTACTTTCATCTACCACACTACGATCCATAGATCAGAGTTGTTACAATTACTCTCTCATACAAATTTTCTTTACATTCATTTTAGCCTTCTATTCTTTGCCATTCCTTTCACTGGCCCCCATCACTTTACATCCTTCATTCACTCTCTCATCTACATCTGCTCCCACTCCACCATTTTCAGCAACAACAGACGCTAAGTAATTAAAATGATCTACTTCCTCAAGTAACTCTCTATTTAACATGACATTCAATCTAGCACCACCCTCCCTTCTTGTGCATCTCATAAACTTACTCTTACCCACATTAACTCTCCTCTTCCGTCTCTCACACACCCTTCTAAACACAATCACTAATTGGACCAGCTTCTCCTCCAAGTCTCCAACCAATACAGTATCATACGCAATCAAGAACTGATTCACCTCCCACTCATGATTATTCTCTTCTATCAGTTTCAACCCTCGATCAACCAATCGAGCATTCATCTCTCCTACAACTCTATCAACAAACAAATTGAAAAACCATGGCGTCATCACACATCCTTGTCTCAGCCCCACTCACTGGAAACCACTCACTCACTTCATTTCCTATTCTAACATACACTTTACTGAGTATGAACTTTTCAATTTTTGCACACTGAAGTTCAGAAAGTTGAAATACAAAATTCCTTATGAGTGTTGGGGTTACGCCCTACGAAATACACATACCACTTACCAAATTATTGTTATTACTCTATAAGCAACAACCTTAGCTGGAAAAGAAGGATGCTATAAGACCAGGGGCTCCATCAGGGAAAAATAACCCAGTAACAAAAGGAAATAAGGAAATAAATAAACGATATGAGAAATAGTTAACAATTGATAAAATATTTTGAAAATATTAACATCAAAACATCAATTTCATATATATACTATATAAAGACTTATGTCATCCTGTTCAACATAACATTTGCTGTAAGTTTGAACTTATGAATACTTATGATAAGCCATTGAGACCGAGTAATTAGAAGTTTTATTCTGATTTTTTTCCATTTGCCGTCACAGATATCTTATAAGTTTTGGAATTGCTGCAAAGTTTATCATTGTATTAGACACTTTTTCTTAGAACTGGTCATTTTATGAGAAAAGTTTTACCTTTTCCCTCTTGAAATTGAAAATTCTTTTAAAAAATTCGTGAATAAAAGCTAGATTTGGTTTTCAATTCTCCTTGGCAATCAAATCCAAAAAGAACTACACAATTACAAGTACTGGAACAAGCATCGGAACAATTATAAAAAAATTACCAACCCTATGGTAGGTTACACCAATGGAACTATATTAAATTCGACGCTGGATAAAACCAGTCATTACCTCTGGTAACATTGTATGAACTATGTCAACAATGCTTCAACGACTACTAAAAATTACCCCAGTCACAACTATGATGACTAACACTGAAAATATCAGGGATGAAAATAGAAACTTGCAAACATCGCACGAACTACCTCTTGTAGCATGTACTGCCTCTTGTAGTATGTACTAACTCTTGTAGCATGTACTAAATCTTGTAACATGCACTATTATTGTAACATGTACATTACTACCACTAATGCTAAAAAACACCAGAGCAACACAGACCACATTATTATACGTCTAAGCTGAGGTGAATGCGTCAGGAATACAATGTTTCTTATTGTATTTCAAATTGACTTATCTGCCTTATTTTGTAATCCAATCATTAGTAAATGATTCACTTCTCCATCAATTTTAGTTGAATTATCTCTTACTGGATTTGCTCCAGATAAGATTTTAGATGTGATTTATCAACTGTTTTATTCCTCAACAACACTGAATACGATTTATGTCTCGTAATCAATTATATTCACTTTTTCTTAGTGTGATGAACATTAATGTTTATAGCCTTGTTCATATATGTGACCATTTAGAAACTTGGGATATGACAAATATATATTTGTTTTCTCCCAAAATTGAAAACAGAAACTTTATATTACTGTAATAATTTTAATGAGTTAGAACATCAACTTAGGACATACATTCCTAGAGTTAACCTTAACCATCTATGAATTATTTTTTAAAAAATCAATATCCTTGAAAATTAAGGAAAAAATAATTTTTAATGAGAGTTAGAACATACACCTAGGGAATACATTTTTAGATATAACCTTACTCATCTAAAAAATATCTTTAAAAAAATTATTATCTTGAAAATTAAGAAAAAAATCCACCATCAAGTAAAATGAATAAATAAAAAAAATTAATAAAAGATGTAAATGATTATAGCTTTAATATTTATTTATTCAATATATTCTTTTTAATTACAAGGATCAACGACAGATACTACCACTGGTACTACTACTGGAACTACTACTGCTACTACTACAGGAAGTACTACAGGAACTACCACTGGGACTACTACAGGAACTACAACTGCTACTACCACTGGTACTACTACAGGAACTACCACTGGTACTACTACTGGAACTACTACTGCTACTACAACAGGAACTACTACAGGAACTACCACTGCTACTACTACTGGTACTACTACAGGAACTACCACTGCTACTACCACTGATACAACTACAGGAACTACCACTGGTACAACTACAGGAACTACCACTGCTACTACCACTGGTACTACTACAGGAACTACCACTGCTACTACCACTGGTACTACTACAGGAACTACCACTGCTACTACCACTGGTACAACTACAGGAACTACCACTGCTACTACCACTGGTACAACTACAGGAACTACCACTGCTACTACCACTGGTACAACTACAGGAACTACCACTGCTACTACCACTGGTAACACTACAGGAACTACCACTGCTACTACCACTGGTACAACTACAGGAACTACCACTGCTACTACCACTGATACAACTACAGGAACTACCACTGGTACAACTACAGGAACTACCACTGCTACTACCACTGGTACTACTACAGGAACTACTACTGGTACAACCACTGGTACTACTACAGGAACTACCACTGCTACTACCACTGGAACTACTACAGGAACTACCACTGCTACTACCACTGGTACAACTACAGCAACTACAACTGCTACTACCACTGGTACAACTACGGGAACTACCACTGGTACAACTACGGGAACTACCACTGGTACTACTACAGGAACTACCACTGCTACTACCACTGGTACTACTACAGGAACTACCACTGCTACTACCACTGGTACTACTACAGGAACTACCACTGCTACTACCACTGGTACTACTACAGGAACTACCACTGCTACTACCACTGGTACAACTACGGGAACTACCACTGGTACGACTACAGGAACTACCACAGGTACTACTACAGGAACTACCACAGGTACGACTACAGGAACTACCACTGCTACTACCACTGGTACAACTACAGGAAATACCACTGCTACTACCTCTGGTACAACTACAGGAACTACCACTGCTACTACCACTGGTACAACTACAGGAACTACCACTGCTACTACCACTGGTACAACTACAGGAACTACAACTGCTACTACCACTGGTACAACTACGGGAACTACCACTGGTACGACTACAGGAACTACCACAGGTACTACTACAGGAACTACCACAGGTATGACTACAGGAACTACCACTGCTACTACCACTGGTTTAACTACAGGAACTACCACTGCTACTACCACTGGTACAACTACAGGAACTACCACTGCTACTACCACTGGTACAACTACAGGAACTACCACTGCTACTACCACTGGTACTACTACAGGAACTACTACTGGTACAACCACTGGTACTACTACAGGAACTACCACTGCTACTACCACTGGTACAACTACAGAAACTACCACTGCTACTACCACTGGTACTACAACAGGAACTACTACTGGTACAACTACAGGAACTACCACTGCTACTAGTACTGGTACAACTACAGGAACTACAACTGCTACTACCACTGGTACCTTTGGTACCACTACGGGAACTACCACTGGTACGACTACAGGAACTACCACGGGTACTACTACAGGAACTACCACTGGTACTACTACTGGAACTACCACTGCTACTACCACTGGTACAACTACAGGAACTACCACTGCTAGTACCACTGGTACTACTACAGGAACTACTACTGGTACAACCACTGGTACAACTACAGGAACTACCACTGCTACAACCACTGGTACTTCTACAGGAACTACCACTGCTACTACCACTGGTACTACCACAGGAACTACCACTGCTACTACCACTGCTACTACTACAGGAAGTACCACTGCTACTACCACTGGTACTACTACAGGAACTACCACTGCTACTACCACTGGTACAACGACAGGGACTACCACTGCTACTACCACTGGTACTACTACAGGAACTACTACTGGTACAACCACTGGTACAACTACAGGAACTACTACTGCTACTACAACTGGTACTACTACAGGAACTACCACTGCTACTACCACTGGTACTACTACAGGAACTACCACTGCTACTACCACTGGTACAACTACAGGAACTACCACTGGTACAACTACAGGAACTACAACTGCTACTACCACTGGTACAACTACGGGAACTACCACAGGTACTACTACAGGAACTACCACTGGTACTACTACTGGAACTACCACTGCTACTACCACTGGTACAACTACAGGAACTACCACTGCTACGACCACTGGTACTACTACAGGAACTACCACTGCTACTACCACTGGTACTACTACAGGAACTACCACTGCTACTACCACTGGTACAACTACAGGAACTACAACTGCTACTACCACAGGTACAACTACGGGAACTACCACTGGTACAACTACAGGAACTACCACTGCTACTACCACTGGTACAACTACAGGAACTACCACTGCTACGACCACTGGTACTACTACAGGAACTACCACTGGTACTACTACAGGAACTACCACTGCTACTACCACTGGTACTACTACAGGAACTACCACTGCTACTACCACTGGTACAACTACAGGAACTACAACTGCTACTACCACTGGTACAACTACGGGAACTACCACTGGTACGACTACAGGAACTACCACAGGTACTACTACAGGAACTACCATTGGTACTACTACAGGAACTACCACTGGTACTACTACAGGAACTACCACTGCTACTACCACTGGTACAACTACAGGAACTACCACTGCTACTACCACTGGTACTACTACAGGAACTACTACTGGTACAACTACAGGAACTACCACTGCTACTACTACTGGTACAACTACAGGAACTACCACTGGTACTACTAAAGGAACTACAACAGGTACTACTACAGGAACTACCACTGGTACTACTACAGGAACTACCACTGCTACTACCACTGGTACAACTACAGGAACTACCACTGCTACTACCACTGGTACTACTACAGGAACTACTACTGGTACAACCACTGGTACAACTACAGGAACTACCACTGCTACTACCACTGGGACTTCTACAGGAACTACCACTGCTACTACCACTGGTACTACCACAGGAACTACCACTGCTACTACCACTGGTACTACTACAGGAACTACCACTGCTACTACCACTGGTACAACTACAGGAACTACCACTGGTACTACTACAGGAACTACCACTGCTACTACCACTGGTACTACTACAGGAACCACCACAGGTACTACTACAGGAACTACCACTGGTACTACTACAGGAACTACCACAGGTACTACTACAGGTACTACCACTGGTACTACTACAGGAACTACCACTGCTACTACCACTGGTACTACTACAGGAACTACCACTGGTACTACTACAGGAACTACCACTGCTACTACCACTGGTACAACTACAGGAACTACCACTGGTACTACTACAGGAACTACCACTGCTACTACCACTGGTACTACTACAGGAACTACCACTGGTACTACTACAGGAACTACCACTGCTACTACCACAGGTACTACTACAGGAACTACCACTGGTACTACTACAGGAACTACCACTGCTACTACCACTGGTACAACTACAGGAACTACCACTGGTACTACCACTGGTACTACTACAGGAACTACCACAGCTACTACCACTGGTACAACTACAGGAACTACCACGGGTACTACTACAGGAACTACCACTGCTACTACTACAGGAACTACCACTGCTACTACCACTGGTACAACTACAGGAACTACCACTGCTACTACCACTGGTACTACTACAGGAACTACCACTGCTACTACCACTGGTACTACTACAGGAACTACCACTGCTACTACCACTGGTACAACTACAGGAACTACAACTGATACTACCACTGGTACAACTACTGGAACTACCACTGGTACGACTACAGGAACTACCACAGGTACTACTACAGGAACTACCACTGGTACTACTACAGGAACTACCACTGCTACTACCACTGGTACAACTACAGGAACTACTACTGGTACAACTACAGGAACTACCACTGGTACAACTACAGGAACTACCACAGGTACTACTACAGGAACTACCACTGGTACTACTACAGGAACTACTACTGGTACAACTACAGGAACTACCACTGCTACTACTACTGGTACAACTACAGGAACTACAACTGCTAATACCACTGGTACAACTACGGGAACTACCACTGGTACTACTACAGGAACTACCACTGGTACAACTACTGGAACTACCACTGGTACAACTACAGGAACTACCACAGGTACTACTACAGGAACTACCACTGGTACTACTACAGGAACAACCACTGCTACTACCACTGGTACTACTACAGGAACTACTACTGGTACAACTACAGGAACTACCACTGCTACTACTACTGGTACAACTACAGGAACTACAACTGCTACTACCACTGGTACAACTATGGGAACTACCACTGGTACAACTACAGGAACTACCACTGGTACAACTACTGGAACTACCACTGGTACAACTACAGGAACTACCACAGGTACTACTACAGGAACTACCACTGGTACTACTACAGGAACAACCACTGCTACTACCACTGGTACTACTACAGGAACTACTACTGGTACAACTACAGGAACTACCACTGCTACTACTACTGGTACAACTACAGGAACTACAACTGCTACTACCAATGGTACAACTACGGGAACTACCACTGGTACTACTACAGGTACTACTACAGGAACTACCACTGGTACTACTACAGGAACTACCACTGCTACTACAACTGGTACTACAACTGGTACTACTACAGGAACTACCACTGCTACTACCACTGGTACTACTACAGGAACTACTACTGGTACAACCACTGGTACAACTACAGGAACTACAACTGCTACTACCACTGGTACAACAACAGGAACTACCACTGCTACTACTACTGGAACTACCACTGCTACTACTACAGGTACAACTATATCTACCAGTGCCACTTAAACTACCCCAGGTTCGACTGCAGGAAATATCATCGGCACAACTTCAACCGTTTCCAAATGCATGTTTCAATGACACAGTCAATAAATCATTGCTTCACTGCAGTTTCTGCTGATTCTAATTTCTGATTAAGAATCAGTTCAGTTTAAATGAGCAAACATTTCTACTATTCCGGTCCTACTTTACTACTGACTTATTAATAACATGACCTTTTTCTTTTAAAGGAAACATTTTTTGGGGGACATTGTTTGCATCAAACTAAAGTTAACACTGGCATGAAATTCACTTTTTAATGTTATGTAAAGAATATATCATAAACAAAATTAACTATTCATACTTTCAATCAGGATGCCAGATAATTCATGATCAATCAATCAATTAATCAATCATACTTTCAAAATAGATGGCAGAATGTTTCCTTTAATTAGAGTAGTATATTTCTACCTTTTTTCTGAAGCATAATTACTGTTGGATTCTTTTCCTGATTATGAATTATTATTATTTTACAAGTGTTCTTGAATATTCCAAAGAGTAAAAATATCACAGAAAAAATCGTGATATTTGTATTGTATTTTTCTCTCATTAATTTTTCTTTCGTATCTAAGACCCTTTCGATGTAATGTTTCCTTTATAACTTGTCCATCATTACTTTATAATTAAATCAGTATTGCTGCATCATTAATATACTATCTTTATCCCCTTTCGTTATATATAATAAGTTCTTTTTTTATTTAATGTACTGAATATATTTGTTTCAAAACTATTGTAAAAAGTAAAACGAATCTATTGGTGGATCTTCTATTCAGGTGAAATAACAAAATTCTCTAAAGAAAAATTTTCTAAAAATGAAAACCTTTAGTACTTTACTGGCTACTTCTTGATCATCTTAACCTTTCCAAAAATGAAAACCTTTAGTATTTTTCTGGTTACTTGATTATCTTTTTGATGACACCTTTGTCCAAAAAAAACTATAATATATATACATAGATAGAGAAAATTTGAAAGCATCAGCACCGAACAAACTAAATTATCTAAAATAAATATACACGATAAAGGGAATGATTTCTATTAAAAACCACATTTTTAACCACACAGTAAAAAACGTAAGCAGAGTAATGAGAAACTTGATCATCCTCATTCCTGTTTTCCTGAGGCTAAACCAACTAATTTAGCTTTTCGATCTCGTGAAATTAAAGCTCTCCTTAATGTTCAGGGAGGTGTAGACCAAAATTATATTTTTTCTTTGTCTTTTTATAAAGACTGCACATTACTTGCTTCTGAATTATTTGTTACTTTCCGCAAGAAAGCGAATAGGGGTTCTTTTCGCACTTGATGGAGAATTGGTAATGTTACTCCAATATCTAAATGCGTTTGACGTAGGTAAAGTCACGCTGATTACTGCATAATTTCAGTAATTCCCATATTATTCAAAAATTTAGAATGTCTTTCGTCATAACATCTAAATAGGTATACTGAACATACCATGTGTTCTCTAATTTGATATTTAGCTTTCGTAAAAGCCTTGGAGCACGGGATACCCTCTGTAGCATCTCCAATGCTATACAGAAATCCCTTGATTGTGGTCAAGAGGTTCATATGATTGGCCTTTATTTTAGTACTGCATTCGACCATGTTAATCATGATGACCTTGCTTTCAAACTGAAAACGTTAGGATTGGGTGGGTATTATTTATAATAATTATTGAACTTTCAAGCAATTGGTCACATAGAGTTGTTGTTGAGGGGTACCATAGTGAATATAGGAATGTACTACTTGTTCCTCAGGGTAGTGTTCTTGGCTCATTACTATATATTATATACACATAACATGTAGTTTGGCCTAGAAAAACAAAGCTCGTTGCATATGCAGATGATGATACTCTCTTTGCAACAATTCCATCTCCTGAATATAGTTCTGGGGTTGCTGAATACCTTAACAGAGCTCTAGCTAAAATTGGTGCATGGTGCAAATTATGGGGTATGAAGTTGAACCCTACCAAAACTCAAAGTATGATCGTAAGTAGGTCAAGGATAGTGGCTCCCTAAACCCGAATATCAGTATTGATAATATTTCGACAGCAAATTAACTTTTGAGAAACACATTGGGTCTGTGTCTTCTTCAATTACACAAAAAATGACTCATTGAGAAAGTTTTTTAAGATTTTCGGTGATCACTCTATTCTGAAGAAGTGTTTTAATTCTTTCATTATACATTGTTTCAAGTATTGTTCTCCTGTCTGGTCTTCAGCTGCCGAACTTCATCTTAATTTGTTGGACAGGAACTTACAGCCTATAAACTTTCTTATTCCTTGACCTAGAATTCAATCTCTGGCTGCATCGTTCAATTAGTTCGTCATGCATGGTACACAAGGTTTTCATAATTCTGGTCGTCCTTTACATTCAGAACCATCCTTTTCGTAATAATAGGAATGCAGTTTATTCTGATAATTATGCCTTCTCCATCATAAGGCTCAATAGCACAGTAATCTAAATGCTGTATTCCAGCAGGGACAAATTTCTGGAATGATCTTCCTAATCTGGTAGTTAAACCAGTGGAACTTCAAATATTCAAATTTTGCAGCACATGTTTTTACTTTGAAATGGTTGACATAAGTTTCTTTTTATAGTTTATATATGAAAGATGTTTTAATGGTGTTACTGTTCTTTAAAAAATTGTTTTAATTGTTCATTACTTCTTTTGTAGTTTATTTCCTAATTTTCTTTCCTCATTGGGCTATTTTTCCCAGTACGAGCCCTTAGGCATGTTGCATCCTACTTTTCCAAATAGGGTTGTAGCTCAGCTAGTAATAAGTAATAATATTATTGCAAATGCCGTGCAATTCTACACCAATTATTATTTTTTAATATGGTCTTCATCTTGATAAAAGGAGCAAAATATATTAGTTACATTGTTTTATATATCAGCATTTAACAGGAATCTAATTATTGAGTGAATACTTTGCAACATGAAAACACCTTAAGATACTACGGTCCCTTTCACACTAGCTGCCTGACGAAGTAGTCGACTGATAGGTAGAATGGATTCATTTACATCTTTACGGTTTTATCTGAGGCACTCTCAACGCTTGTTCGGCCTTGCATTACGTGTACGACATCTCACTCTCTATTCCCGGTGCCACATAGGCACACACTATTCACGAGCATCAACTGTAACCAATGGCTATCTTCCTGACTGGACCAAGATCTAGTAAAAACTGGTCCAGCACTCCCAAACAGTGATGACGTCATCAGAGCCAAAGCCTCGCTTCCAAAACCCTATTCTTTTTCCATGAACCGGTTTAATATAAAACATATGCCCCATTGACGTCACATTTCCCACCAGCTAATAATTGTTGGACCTGATTCCTAGTACTTGGACTGGACGTCTGGTTATTTTTTTCACGTATAAACATGGATGAAAATATTGATGTAAATCTAATATCCTTAACAAAGGCTAATTCTTTAATATGGGATTGGCATCTAGAAATTTATAAATGTATTTTATAGGTAACTTGGAGGTAGTAGGTTGGCCTGGGCACCAGCCGCCCGTTGGGATACTACCGCTAGAGAGTTATGGGGTTCTTTGACTGGCCACACCGTACTACATAGGACCGTTCTCTTTGGTTACGGTTCTTTCCCTTTGCCTACACAGACACCGAATAGTCTGGCCTATTCTTTACAGATTCTCCTCTGTCCTCATACACCTGACAACACTATGGTTACCAAACCATTCTTCTTCACCCAAGGGGTTAACTACTGCACTATAATTGTTCAGTGGCTACTTTCCTCTTGGTAAGGGTAGAAGACACTCTTTAGCTATGGTAAACAGCTCTTCTAGGAGAAGGACACTCCAAAATCAAACCATTGTTCTCTAGTCTTGGGTAGTGCCATAACCTCTGTACCATGGTCTTACACTGCCTTGGGTTAGAGTTCTCTTGCTTGAGGGTACACTCGAACACACTTTTCTATCTGGTTTCTCGTTCTCTTGTTTTGTTGAAGTTTTTATAATTTAAATAGGAAATATTTATTTTATTATTGTTACTATTCTTAAAATATTTTATTTTTCCTTATTTCCTTTCCTCACTGGGCTATTTTCCCTGTTGGGGCCCCTGGGCTCATAGCATCGTGCTTTTCCAACTAGGGTTTTAGCTTAGCATTTAATAATAATAATAATAATAATAATAATAATAATAATAATAATAATAACAATAATAATAATAATAATAATAATAATAACTTTGAAAGATTTTATATACGGTTAACACATGATCATTACTATAAGAAAAAGAAATTATTGAATCAATAAAGAAATTATACATATAAACGCATTATATATATTTAATATATATATATATATATATATATATATATATATATATATGAATATATTATCTATATTATAATAATACACATAAATTATGTATATCTTATATATAATACATACAACAGCAATTTGTAGATTGGTCACTGAGAGATATCTATCTATCTATCTACCATGGCACTTCCACCAATTTTTGGGGTAGCCGTCATAAATGATAACATAAGGGGATTTTTATTCTCTTTGTTCTTCCCTGCCTGACGAGGAGTTCAACCGAGTTTGGTTGGTACTGCTTTCCTCTTGTACTTCTCCTATCAACACATGCATTCATCGCCTTCTTCAGCAGATGCCTATTTTCATTCTCTCTACGTGGCCAAACCACCTCAACATATTCATACCCCTTCTAGCTGCTAATTCCTTCCTTGCACTTGTTTTCATGCTCGCTAGTGCATTCTTAACTCTAATCGAGATACACCAGTCATACTCCTTAGACACTTCATCTTGAACACTTTCAATTTCTGTCTCTTCGTCACTTTCACCCGTCACCAGTACGATCCATAGATCAGAGTTGTTACTTTCATCTACCACACTACGATCCATAGAACAGACTTGTTACAATCACTCTCTCATACAAATTTTCTTTACATTCATTTTAGCCTTCTATTCTTTGCCATTCCTTTCACTGGCCCCCATCACTTTACATCCTTCATTCACTCTCTCATGTACATCTGCTCCCACTCCACCATTTTCAGCAACAACAGACGCTAAGTAATTAAAATGATCTACTTCCTTAAGTAACTCTCTATTTAACATGACATTCAATCTAGCACCACCCTCCCTTCTTGTGCATCTCATAAACTTACTCTTACCCATATTAATTCTCATCTTCCTTCTCTCACACACCCTTCCAAACTCAATCACTAATTGGACCAGCTTCTCCTCCAAGTCTCCAACTAATACAGTATCATACGCAATCAAGAACTGATTCACCTCCACTCATGATTATTCTCTTCTATCAGTTTCAACCCTCGATCAACCACTCGAGCATTCATCTCTCTTACAACTCTATCAACAACAAAAATGAACAACCATAGCGTCATCACACATCACTGTCTCAGCCCCACTCTCGATGGAAACCACTCACTCACTTCATTTCCTATCCTAACACACACTTTACCAAGTATAAACTCTTCAATTTTTGCACACTGAAGTTCAGAAAGTTGAAATACAAAATTCCTTATTTGTGTTGGGGTTACGCCCTACGAAATACACATACCACTTACCAAATTATTATTATTACTCTATAAGCTACAACCTTAGCTGGAAAAGAAGGATGCCATAAGACCAGGGGCTCCATCAGGGAAAAATATCCCAATAACAAAAAGAAATAAGGAAAAAATAAACCATATGAGATATATTTAACAATTGATAAAATACTTTAAAAATATTAACAACAAAATATAAAAGTCATATTAAACTATGAAAAGATTAATATCAACCTGTTCAACATAAGAACATTTGCTGAAAGTTTGAACTTATGAATAAGTAAGATATGCCATTGTGACCGAAATCATAAGTTTTATTCTCCCTTTTTCCATTTGCAATCACATATATATCTTAGATGTTTGGGAATTACTGCAAAGTTTATCATTATTTTGGACACTTTTTATTAGAACTGATCATTTTATGAGAAATGTTTTACCTTTCCCTTCCTGATATTGAATTTTTTTTTTTTTAAATCATGAATAAAAGCTAGATTTGGTTTTCAATTCTCCTTGGCAATCAAATCCAAAATGAACTACACAATTACAAGAACTGGAACTAGCATAGGAACAATTATAAAAAAAAATTACCAACACTATGGTAGGTTACACCAATGGAACTATATTAAATTCGACGCTGGATAAAACCAGTCATTACCTCTGGTAACATTGTATGAACTATGTCAACAATGCTTCAACGACTACTAAAAATTACCCCAGTCACAACTATGATGACTAACACTGAAAATATCAGGGAAAAAAATAGAAACTTGCAAACATCACACGAACTACCTCTTGTAGCATGTACTGCCTCTTGTAGTATGTACTAACTCTTGTAGCATGTACTAAATCTTGTAACATGCACTATTATTGTAACATCTACATTACTACCACTAATGCTAAAAAACACCACAGCAACAGGGACCACATTATTATACGTCTAAGCTGAGGTGAATGTGTCAAGAATACAATGTTTCTTATTGTATTTCAAATTGACTTATCTGCCCTATTTTGTAATCCAATCATTTGTAAATGATTCACTTCTCCATCAATTTTAGTTGGATTATCTCTTACTGGATTTGCTCCAGATAAGATTTCAGATGTGATTTATCAACTGTTTTATTCCTCAACAACACTGAATACGATTTATGTCTCGTAATCAATTATATTCACTTTTTCTTAGTCTGATAAACATTAATGTTTATAGCCTTGTTCATATGTTACTATTTCGAAACTTGGGATATGACAAATATATATTTGTTTTCTCACAAAATTGCAAACAGAAACTTTATATTACTGTAATAATTTTAATGAGAGTTAGAACATCCACGTAGGACATACATTTCTAGGCTTAACCTTCGCCATCTAAGAATTATTTGTTAAAAAATCAATATCCTTGAAAATTAAGGAAAAATTCATTTTTAATGAGTTAGAACATACACGTAAGGCATAAATTTATAGATGTAACCTTACACATCTAAAAGAATATCTTTGAAATAATTAATATCTTGAAAATGAAGGAAAAATCCACCATAAAGTAATATGAATAGAAAAAAAATCAAAGGAACATAAAAATGATTGTAGCTTTATCATTTATTTAGTCAATATATGCATTTTAATTACAAGGATCGTCCACAGATACTACTACTGCTACTACTACAGGAACAACCACTGGTACTACTACAGGAACAACCACTGGTACTACTACAGGAACTACTACAGGAACTACCACTGCTACTACTACAGGAACTACTACAGGAACTACCACTGCTACTACTACAGGAACTACTACAGGAACTACCACTGGTACTACAACTGGTACTACTACAGGAACTACCACAGCTACTACCACTGGTACAACTACAGGAACTACCACTGGTACTACTACAGGAACTACCACAGCTACTACCACTGGTACAACTACAGGAACTACCACTGGTACTACCACTGGTACTACTACAGGAACTACCACAGCTACTACCAGTGGTACAACTACAGGAACTACCACTGGTACTACTACAGGAACTACCACTGCTACTACTACAGGAACTACCACTGCTACTACCACTGGTACAACTACAGGAACTACCACTGCTACTACCACTGGAACTACTACAGAAACTACCACTGCCACTACCACTGGTACAACTACAGGAACTACCACTGGTACTACTACAGGAACTACCACTGCTACTACTACAGGAACTACCACTGCTACTACAACAGGAACTACCACTGCTACTACCACTGGTACTACTACAGGAACTACTACTGCTACTACCACCGGTACTACTACAGGAACTACCACTGGAACTACCACTGGTACTACCACTGGTACTACTACAGGAACTACCACAGCTACTACCACTGGTACAACTACAGGAACTACCACGGGTACTACTACAGGAACTACCACTGCTACTACTACAGGAACTACCACTGCTACTACCACTGGTACAACTACAGGAACTACCACTGGTACTACCACTGGTACAACTACAGGAACTACCACTGCTACTACCACTGGTACAACTACAGGAACTACCACTGGTACTACCACTGGTACTACTACAGGAACTACCACTGCTACTACCACTGGTACAACTACAGGAACTACCACTGCTACTACCACTGGTACAACTACAGGAACTACCACTGGTACTACCACTGGTACTACTACAGGAACTACCACTGCTACTACCACTGGTACAACTACAGGAACTACCACTGCTACTACCACTGGTACAACTACAGGAACTACCACTGCTACTACCACTGGTACAACTACAGGAACTACCACTGCTACTACCACTGGTACAACTACAGGAACTACCACTGGTACTACCACTGGTACTACTACAGGAACTACCACAGCTACTACCACTGGTACAACTACAGGAACTACCACGGGTACTACTACAGGAACTACCACTGCTACTACTACAGGAACTACCACTGCTACTACCACTGGTACAACTACAGGAACTACCACTGCTACTACCACTGGTACTACTACAGGAACTACCACTGCTACTACCACTGGTACTACTACAGGAACTACCACTGCTACTACCACTGGTACAACTACAGGAACTACAACTGCTACTACCACTGGTACAACTACTGGAACTACCACTGGTACGACTACAGGAACTACCACAGGTACTTCTACAGGAACTACCACTGGTACTACTACAGGAACTACCACTGCTACTACCACTGGTACAACTACAGGAACTACCACTGGTACAACTACAGGAACTACTACTGGTACAACTACAGGAACTACCACTGGTACAACTACAGGAACTACTACAGGTACTACTACAGGAACTACCACTGGTACTACTACAGGAACAACCACTGCTACTACCACTGGTACTACTACAGGAACTACTACTGGTACAACTACAGGAACTACCACTGCTACTACTACTGGTACAACTACAGGAACTACAACTGCTACTACCACTGGTACAACTACGGGAACTACCACTGGTACTACTACAGGAACTACCACTGGTACAACTACTGGAACTACCACTGGTACAACTACAGGAACTACCACAGGTACTACTACAGGAACTACCACTGGTATTACTACAGGAACCTACCACTGGTACTACTACAGGAACTACTACTGGTACAACTACAGGAACTACCACTGCTACTACTACTGGTACAACTACAGGAACTACAACTGCTACTACCACTGGTACAACTACGGGAACTACCACTGGTACAACTACAGGAACTACCACTGGTACAACTACTGGAACTACCACTGGTACAACTACAGGAACTACCACAGGTACTACTACAGGAACTACCACTGGTACTACTACAGGAACAACCACTGCTACTACCACTGGTACTACTACAGGAACTACTACTGGTACAACTACAGGAACTACCACTGCTACTACTACTGGTACAACTACAGGAACTACAACTGCTACTACCACTGGTACAACTACGGGAACTACCACTGGTACTACTACAGGTACTACTACAGGAACTACCACTGGTACTACTACAGGAACTACCACTGCTACTACAACTGGTACTACAACTGGTACTACTACAGGAACTACCACTGCTACTACCACTGGTACTACTACAGGAACTACTACTGGTACAACCACTGGTACAACTACAGGAACTACAACTGCTACTACCACTGGTACAACAACAGGAACTACCACCGCTACTACTACTGGAACTACCACTGCTACTACTACAGCAACTACCACTGCTACTACTACTGAAACTACCACTGCTACTACCACAGGTACAACTATATCTACCAGTGCCACTTAAACTACCCCAGGTTCGACTGCAGGAAATATCATCGGCACAACTTCAACCGTTTCCAAATGCATGTTTCAATGACACAGTCAATAAATCATTGCTTCACTGCAGTTTCTGCTGATTCTAATTTCTGATTAAGAATCAGTTCAGTTTAAATGAGCAAACATTTCTACTATTCCGGTCCTACTTTACTACTGACTTATTAATAACATGACCTTTTTCTTTTAAAGGAAACATTTTTTGGGGGACATTGTTTGCATATCAAAATAAAGTTAACACTGGCATGAAATTCACTTTTTAATGTTATGTAAAGAATATATCATAAACAAAATTAACTATTCATACTTTCAATCAGGATGCCAGATAATTCATGATCAATCAATCAATTAATCAATCATACTTTCAAAATAGATGGCAGAATGTTTCCTTTAATTATAGTATATTTCTACCTTTTTTTCTAAAGCATAATTACTGTTGGATTCTTTTCCTGATTATGAATTATTATTATTTTACAAGTGTTCTTGAATATTCCAAAGAGTAAAAATATCACAGAAAAAATTGTGATATTTGTATTGTATTTTTCTCTCATTAATTTTTCTTTCGTATCTAAGACCCTTTCGATGTAATGTTTCCTTTATAACTTGTCCATCATTACTTTATAATTAAATCAGTATTGCCGCATCATTAATATACTATCTTTATCCCCTTTAATTATATATAATAAGTTCTTTTTTTTATTTAATGTACTGAATATATTTGTTTCAAAACTATTGTAAAAAGTAAAACGAATCTATTGGTGGATCTTCTATTCAGGTGAAATAACAAAATTCTCTAAAGAAAAATTTTCTAAAAATGAAAACCTTTAGTACTTTACTGGCTACTTCTTATCATCTTTAACTTTCTAAAAATGAAAACCTTTAGTACTTTACTGGCTACTTCTTGATCATCTTAACCTTTCCAAAAATGAAAACCTTTAGTACTTTTCTGGTTACTTGATTATCTTTTCGATGCCACCTTTGTCCACAAAAAAAAACTATAATATATATACAGAGATAGAGAAAATTTGAAAGCATCAGCACCGAACAAACTAAATTATCTAAAATAAATATACACGATAAAGGGAATGATTTCTATTAAAAACCACTATTTTAACCACACAGTAAAAAGCGTCAGCAGAGTAATGAGAAACTTGATCCTTCTCATTCCTGTTTTCCTGAGGCTAAACCAACTAATTTAGCTTTTCGATCTCGTGAAATTAAAGCTCTCATGATGGTCCTTAATGTTCAGGGAGGTGTAGACCAAAATGATATTTTTTCTTTGTTTTTTTATAAAGACTGCACATTACTTGCTTCTGAATTATTTGTTACTTTCCGCAAGTAAGCGAAAAGGGGTTCTTTGGGCACTTCATGGAGAATTGGTAATGTTACTCCATTACGTAAAAGCGTTTGACGTAGCTAAAGTCACACTGATTACTGCATAATTTCAGTAATTCCCATATTATCTAAAGATTTTGAAGCTCTTTTGTCATAACATCTAAATGGGTATGCTGAACGTAACCACGAGTTCTCTAGTTTGATATTTTGCTTTTGTAAAAGCCTTGGAGCATGGGATACCCTCTGTACCATCTCCAATGCTATACAGAAATCCCTTGATTGTGGTCAGAAGTTCAAATAATTAGCCTTCATTTTAGCACTCCATTTGACCATGTTAATCATGATGCCCTTGCTTTCAAATTCAAAACGTTAGGATTGGGTGGGTCTTTTTTATCATAATTATTGAACTTTTCAGTAATTGGTCACATAGAGTTGTTGTTGATGGATACCATAGTCAATATAGGAATGTACTACCTGTTGTTCCTGAGGGTAGTGTTCTTGGCCCATTACTATATACACATGATATGTAGTTTGGCCCAGTAAACAAGCTCAATAAATATGCAGATGATGATACTCTCTTTGCAACAATTCCATCTCCTGAATGTAGATCTGGGGATGCTGAAACCTTAATACAGCTCTATCTA